>NC_068426.1:982488-1102488 GCF_023373465.1 Oncorhynchus keta
CTTCATCTACACTGATTGAAGTGGATTTATCCTGTCTCCTCCCCTTCATCTACACTGACTGAAGTGGATTTAACCTGTCTCCTCCCCTTATCTACACATTTGAAGTGGATTTAACCTGTCTCCTCCCCTTCATCTTTAACCTGTCTCCTCCTCTTCATCTACACTGACTGAAGTGGATTTAACCTGTCTCCTCCCCTTCATCTTTAACCTGTCTCCTCCCTTCATCTACACTGACTGAAGTGGATTTAACCTGTCTCCTCCTTTATCTACACATTTGAAGTGGATTTAACCTGTCTCCTCCCCTTTATCTACACATTTGAAGTGGATTTAACCTGTCTCCTCCCCTTTATCTACACATTTGAAGTGGATTTAACCTGTGACATCGATAAGGGATCATAGCTTTCACCTGGATTCACCTGGTCTACTGTATGTCAAGGAAAGAGCAGGTGCCCCCCCACACTGGCCAGTTTATTAGGTACACCCATCTAGTACTGGGTCGGACCCCCCTTTGCCTCCAGAACAGCCTGAATTCTTTGGATGTCGGAAATGTTCCACGGAGATGTTAGTCCATTCTGACGCGATGGCATCACCGTCCATCTCGTCCCAAAGATACTGGGTTTGGACAACAACACCTTCCCTCTCGCCCCAAAGACACTGGGTTTGGTCAACAACACCGTCCATCTCGTCCCAAAGATACTGGGTTTGGACAACAACACCGTCCATCTCGTCCCAAAGATACTGGGTTTGGACCTGAACACCTTCCCTCTCGTCCCAAAGATGAACTGGGTTTGGACTGCCAACACCTTCCATCTTGTCCCAAAGACACTGGGTTTGGTCAACAACACCGTCCATCTCGTCCCAAAGATACTGGGTTTGGACTGCCAACACCTTCCATCTCGTCCCAAAGATACTGGGTTTGGACTGCCAACACCTTCCATCTTGTCCCAAAGACACTGGGTTTGGTCAACAACACCTTCCATCTCGTCCCAAAGACACTGGGTTTGGTCAACAACACCTTCCATCTCGTCCCAAAGACACTGGGTTTGGACTACAACACCTTCCATCTCGTCCCAAAGACACTGGGTTTGGTCAACAACACCTTCCATCTCGTCCCAAAGACACTGGGTTTGGACAACAACACCGTCCATCTCGTCCCAAAGATACTGGGTTTGGTCAACAACACTGTCCATCTCATCCCAAAGACACTTAGTTTGGACTGCGAACACCTTCCATCTCGTCCCAAAGACACTGGGTTTGGACTGTCGAACACCTTCCATCTCGTCCCAAAGATACTTGGTTTGAACTGCGAACACCTTCCCTCTCGTCCCAAAGATATTGGGATTGGACTGCCAAAACCTCCCTCTCGTCCCAAAGATACAGGGTTTGGACAACAACACCTTCCACCTCGTCCCAAAGATACTGGGTTTGGTCAACAACACCTTCCATCTCGTCCCAAAGATACTGGGATTGGACTGCCAAAACCTTCCCTCTCGTCCCAAAGATACTGGGTTTGGACAACAACACCTTCCATCTCGCCCCAATGATACTGGGTTTGGTCAACAACACCTTCCATCTCGTCCCAAAGATACTGGGTTTGGTCAACAACACCTTCCATCTCGTCCCAGAGATACTGGGTTTGGTCAACAACACCTTCCATCTCATCCCAAAGACACTGGGTTTGGATTTAACACCACCTTCCCTCTCATCCCAAAGACACTGGGTTCGGTCCCCAACACCACCTTCCCTTTCGTCCCAAAGATACTGGGTTTGGTCAACACCACCTTCCTCTCGTCCCAAAGATACTGGGTTTGGTCAACACCACCTTCCATCTCGTCCCAAAGACACTGGGTTCGGTCAACACCACCTTCCTCTCGTCCCAAAGACACTGGGTTTGGTCAACACCACCTTCCCTCTCGTCCCAAAAATACTGGGTTTGGTCTTTAACACTGTCCATCTCGTCCCAAAGACATTGGGTTCGGTCAACAACACCTTCCATCTCGTCCCAAAGATACTGGGTTTGGACTGCCAACACCTTCCATCTCGTCCCAAAGATACTGGGTTTGGTCAACAACACAGTCCATCTCGTCAAAAAAGACACTGGGTTTGGTCAACAACACCTTCCATCTCGTCCCAAAGATACTGGGTTTGGACTGCTTCAACACCTTCCATCTCGTCCCAAAGATACTGGGTTTGGACAACAACACCTTCCATCTCGTCCCAAAGATACTGGGTTTGGACTGCGAACACCTTCCCTCTCGTCCCAAAGATACTGGGTTTGGACTGCCAACACCTTCCCTCTCGTCCCAAAGACACTGGGTTTGGACTGCGAACACCTTCCCTCTCGTCCCAAAGATACTGGGTTTGGACTGCGAACACCTTCCCTCTCGTCCCAAAGATACTGGGTTTGGTCAACAACACCTTCCCTCTCGTCCCAAAGACACTGGGTTTGGACTGCGAACACCTTCCCTCTCGTCCCAAAGATACTGGGTTTGGTCAACAACACCTTCCCTCTCGTCCCAAAGACACTGGGTTTGGACTGCGAACACCTTCCATCTCGTCCCAAAGATACTTGGTTTGGACTGCGAACACCTTCCCTCTCGTCCCAAAGATACTGGGTTTGGAAAACAACACCTTCCATCTCGTCCCAAAGATACTGGGATTGGACTGCCAACACCTTCCCTCTCGTCCCAAGGATACTGGGTTTGGACAACAACACCTTCCATCTTGTCCCAAAGATACTGGGTTTTGGTCAACAACACCTTCCTCTCGTCCCAAAGATACTGGGTTTGGTCAACAACACCTTCCATCTCGTCCCAGAGATACTGGGTTTGGTCAACACCACCTTACATCTCGTCCCAAAGACACTGGGTTCCTTCAACAACACAGTCCATCTCGTCCCAAAGATACTGGGTTTGGTCAACACCACCTTCCCTCTCGTCCCAGAGATACTGGGTTTGGTCCACCACCTTCCATCTCGTCCCAAAGACACTGGGTTTGGTCAACAACACCGTCCATCTCGTCCCAAAGATACTGGGTTTGGACTGCCAACAGCACCTTCCATCTCATCCCAAAGATACTGGGTTTGGACTGCCAACACCATCCATCTCGTCCCAAAGATACTGTGTTTGGTCAACAACACCGTCCATCTCGTCCCAAAGATACCGGGTTTGGTCAACAACACCGTCCCTTCATCCCAAAGACACTGGGTTTGGACTGCCAACACCTTCCCTCTCTCCCAAAGACATTGGGTTCGGTCAACAACACCTTCCCTCTCCCCAAAGACACTGGGATTGGACTGCCTACACCTTCCCTCTCGTCCCAAAGATACTGGGTTTGGTCATCAACACCTTCCCTCTCGTCCCAAAGACACTGGGTTTGGACTGCCAACACCTTCCCTCTCGTCCCAAAGATACTGGGTTTGGACTGCCAACACCTTCCCCTCTCATCCCAAAGACACTGGGTTTGGATCAACAACACCTTCCCTCTCGTCCCAAAGACACTGGGTTTGGAAAACAACACCTTCATCTCCCCCAAAGATACTGGGTTTGGACAACAACACCTTCCATCTCGTCCCAAAGATACTGGGTTTGGTCAACAACACCTTCCATCTTGTCCCAAAGATCATGGGTTTGGACAACAACACCTTCCATCTCGTCCCAAAGATACTGGGTTTGGTCAACACCACCTTACATCTCGTCCCAAAGACACTGGGTTCGGTCACACAACACAGTCCATCTTCCCAAAGATACTGGGTTTGGTCAACAACACCTTCCATCTTGTCCCAAAGATACTGGGTTTGGACAACAACACCTTCCCTCTCGTCCCAAGGATACTGGGTTTGGACAACAACACCTCCCCTCTCATCCCAAGGATACTGGGTTTGGACTGCCAACACCGTCCATCTCGTCCCAAAGATACTGGGTTTGGTCAACCACCGTCCATCTCGCCCCAAAAGACACTGGGTTTGGTCAACAACACCTTCCATCTCGCCCCAAAGATACTGGGTTTGGACTGCCAACACCTTCCATCCGTCCCAAAGATACTGGGTTTGGACTGCCAACACCTTCCCTCTCGTCCCAAAGACACTGGGTTTGGACTGCGAACACCTTCCTCTCGTCCCAAAGATACTGGGTTTGGACTGCCAACACCTTCCCTCTCGTCCCAAAGATACTGGGTTTGGACTGCGAACACCTTCCATCTCGTCCCAAAGATACTTGGTTTGGACTGCGAACACCTTCCCTCTCGTCCCAAAGATACTGGGTTTGGTCAACAACACCTTCCATCTCGTCCCAAAGATACTGGGATTGGACTGCCAACACCTTCCCTCTCGCCCCAAGGATACTGGGTTTGGACAACAACACCTTCCATCTTGTCCCAAAGATACTGGGTTTGGTAGGGATCAACACCTTCCTCTCGTCCCAAAGATACTGGGTTTGGTCAAGGAAAACACCTTCCATCTCGTCCCAGAGATACTGGGTTTGGTCAACACCACCTTACATCTCGTCCCAAAGACACTGGGTT
Source organism: Oncorhynchus keta (assembly GCF_023373465.1). Classification (NCBI taxonomy): domain Eukaryota; kingdom Metazoa; phylum Chordata; class Actinopteri; order Salmoniformes; family Salmonidae; genus Oncorhynchus; species Oncorhynchus keta. The sequence continues at coordinate 987,010 of NC_068426.1, forward strand.
CGGTCAACAACACAGTCCATCTCGTCCCAAAGATACTGGGTTTGGTCAACACCACCTTCCCTCTCGTCCCAGAGATACTGGGTTTGGTCAACACCACCTTCCATCTCGTCCCAAAGACACTGGGTTTGGTCAACAACACCGTCCATCTCGTCCCAAAGATACTGGGTTTGGACTGCCAACAACACCTTCCATCTCATTCCAAAGATACTGGGTTTGGAATGCCAACACCATCCATCTCGTCCCAAAGATACTGGGTTTGGTCAACAACACCTTCCATCTCGTCCCAAAGACACTGGGTTTGGACTGCCAACACCTTCCCTCTCGTCCCAAAGACACTGGGTTTGGTCAACAACACCTTCCATCTCGTCCCAAAGACACTGGGTTTGGACTGCCAACACCTTCCCTCTCGTCCCAAAGATACTGGGTTTGGTCAACAACACCGTCCATCTCGTCCCAAAGACACTGGGTTTGGACTGCCAACACCTTCCCTCTCGTCCCAAAGATACTGGGTTTGGACTGCCAACACCTTCCCTCTCGTCCCAAAGACACTGGGTTTGGACAACAACACCTTCCCTCTCGTCCCAAAGACACTGGGTTTGGACAACAACACCTTCCATCTCGTCCCAAAGATACTGGGTTTGGACAACAACACCTTCCATCTCGTCGCAAAGATACTGGGTTTGGTCAACAACACCTTCCATCTTGTCCCAAAGATACTGGGTTTGGACAACAACACCTTCCATCTCGTCCCAAAGATACTGGGTTTGGACTGCCAACACCGTCCATCTCGTCCCAAAGATACTGGGTTTGGACAACAACACCTTCCCTCTCGTCCCAAGGATACTGGGTTTGGACAACAACACCTTCCTCTCGTCCCAAAGATACTGGGTTTGGACAACAACACCTTCCCTCTCGACCCAAAGATACTGGGTTTGGACTGCCAACACCGTCCATCTCGTCCCAAAGATACTGGGTTTGGTCAACAACACCTTCCATCTCGTCCCAAAGATACTGGGATTGGACTGCCAACACCTTCCCTCTCGCCCCAAAGATACTGGGTTTGGTCAACACCACCGTCCATCTCGTCGCAAAGACAATGGGTTTGGACTACGAACACCTTCCCTCTCGTCCCAAAGACACTGGGTTTGGACTGCGAACACCTTCCATCTCGTCCCAAAGATACTGGGTTTGGTCAACAACACCTTCCCTCTCGTCCCAAAGATACTGGGTTTGGTCAACAACACCTTCCCTCTCGTCCCAAAGATACTGGGTTTGGTCAACAACACCTTCCATCTCGTCCCAAAGATACTGGGTTTGGTCAACAACACCTTCCATCTCGTCCCAAAGATACTGGGTTTGGTCAACAACACCTTCCATCTCGTCCCAAAGATACTGGGTTTGGTCAACAACACCTTCCCTCTCGTCCCAAAGACACTGGGTTTGGTCAACAACACCTTCCTCTCGTCCCAGAGATACTGGGTTTGGTCAACACCACCTTCCATCTCGTCCCAAAGACACTGGGTTCGGTCAACAACACCGTCCATCTCGTCCCAAAGATACTGGGTTTGGTCAACAACACCGTCCATCTCGTCCCAGAGATACTGGGTTTGGTCAACAACACCGTCCATCTCGTCCCAAAGATACTGGGTTTGGTCAACAACACCGTCCATCTCGTCCCAAAGATACTGGGTTTGGTCAACAACACCGTCCATCTCGCCCCAGAGATACTGGGTTTGGTCAACAACACCGTCCATCTCGCCCCAAAGATACTGGGTTTGGTCAACAACACCGTCCATCTCGTCCCAGAGATACTGGGTTTGGTCAACAACACCGTCCATCTCGCCCCAAAGATACTGGGTTTGGTCAACAACACCGTCCATCTCGTCCCAGAGATACTGGGTTTGGTCAACAACACCGTCCATCTCGTCCCAGAGATACTGGGTTTGGTCAACAACACCGTCCATCTCGTCCCAGAGATACTGGGTTTGGTCAACAACACCGTCCATCTCGTCCCAGAGATACTGGGTTTGGTCAACAACACCGTCCATCTCGTCCCAAAGATACTGGGTTTGGTCAACAACACCTTCCCTCTCGTCCCAAAGATACTGGGTTTGGTCAACAACACCTTCCATCTCGTCCCAAAGACACTGGGTTTGGTCAACAACACCGTCCATCTCGCCCCAAAGATACTGGGTTTGGTCAACAACACCTTCCATCTTGTCCCAAAGATACTGGGTTTGGACAACAACACCTTCCCTCTCGTCCCAAGGATACTGGGTTTGGACTGCCAACACCTTCCTCTCGTCCCAAAGATACTGGGTTTGGACTGCCAACACCGTCCATCTCGTCCCAAAGATACTGGGTTTGGTCAACAACACCGTCCATCTCGTCCCAAAAAAGACACTGGGTTTGGTCAACAACACCTTCCATCTCGTCCCAAAGATACTGGGTTTGGACTGCCAACACCTTCCATCTCGTCCCAAAGATACTGGGTTTGGACTGCCAACACCTTCCCTCTCGTCCCAAAGACACTGGGTTTGGACTGCAACACCTTCCTCTCGTCCCAAAGATACTGGGATTGGACTGCCAACACCTTCCCTCTCGTCCCAAAGATACTGGGTTTGGACTGCGAACACCTTCCATCTCGTCCCAAAGATACTTGGTTTGGACTGCGAACACCTTCCCTCTCGTCCCAAAGATACTGGGTTTGGAAAACAACACCTTCCATCTCGTCCCAAAGATACTGGGATTGGACTGCCAACACCTTCCCTCTCGTCCCAAAGATACTGGGTTTGGACAACAACACCTTCCATCTCGTCCCAAAGATACTGGGTTTGGTCAACAACACCTTCCATCTCGTCCCAAAGATACTGGGTTTGGTCAACAACACCTTCCATCTCGTCCCAGAGATACTGGGTTTGGTCAACACCACCTTACATCTCGTCCCAAAGACACTGGGTTCGGTCAACAACACAGTCCATCTCGTCCCAAAGACACTGGGTTTGGTCAACACCACCTTCCATCTCGTCCCAAAGATACTGGGTTTGGTCAACACCACCTTCCATCTCGTCCCAAAGACACTGGGTTTGGTCAACAACACCGTCCATCTCGTCCCAAAGATACTGGGTTTGGACAACAACACCTTCCATCTCGTCCCAAAGATACTGGGATTGGACTGCCAACACCATCCATCTCGTCCCAAAGATACTGGGTTTGGACAACAACACCTTCCATCTCGTCCCAGAGATACTTGGTTTGGACTGCGAACACCTTCCCTCTCGTCCCAAAGACACTGGGTTTGGTCAACAACACCTTCCATCTCGTCCCAAAGACACTGGGTTTGGACTGCCAACACCTTCCCTCTCGTCCCAAAGATACTGGGTTTGGTCAACAACACCGTCCATCTCGTCCCAAAGACACTGGGTTTGGACTGCCAACACCTTCCCTCTCGTCCCAAAGATACTGGGTTTGGACGCCAACACCTTCCCTCTCGTCCCAAAGACACTGGGTTTGGACAACAACACCTTCCCTCTCGTCCCAAAGACACTGGGTTTGGACAACAACACCTTCCATCTCGTCCCAAAGATACTGGGTTTGGACAACAACACCTTCCATCTCGTCGCAAAGATACTGGGTTTGGTCAACAACACCTTCCATCTTGTCCCAAAGATACTGGGTTTGGACAACAACACCTTCCATCTCGTCCCAAAGATACTGGGTTTGGACTGCCAACACCGTCCATCTCGTCCCAAAGATACTGGGTTTGGACAACAACACCTTCCCTCTCGTCCCAAGGATACTGGGTTTGGACAACAACACCTTCCCTCTCGTCCCAAAGATACTGGGTTTGGACAACAACACCTTCCTCTCGACCCAAAGATACTGGGTTTGGACTGCCAACACCGTCCATCTCGTCCCAAAGATACTGGGTTTGGTCAACAACACCTTCCATCTCGTCCCAAAGATACTGGGATTGGACTGCCAACACCTTCCCTCTCGTCCCAAAGATACTGGGTTTGGTCAACACCACCGTCCATCTCGTCGCAAAGACAATGGGTTTGGACTGCGAACACCTTCCCTCTCGTCCCAAAGACACTGGGTTTGGACTGCGAACACCTTCCCTCTCGTCCCAAAGACACTGGGTTTGGTCAACAACACCTTCCCTCTCGTCCCAAAGATACTGGGTTTGGTCAACAACACCTTCCCTCTCGTCCCAAAGATACTGGGTTTGGTCAACAACACCTTCCATCTCGTCCCAAAGATACTGGGTTTGGTCAACAACACCTTCCCTCTCGTCCCAAAGATACTGGGTTTGGACAACAACACCTTCCCTCTCGTCCCAAAGATACTGGGTTTGGTCAACAACACCTTCCCTCTCGTCCCAAAGACACTGGGTTTGGTCAACAACACCTTCCCTCTCGTCCCAAAGATACTGGGTTTGGTCAACAACACCTTCCATCTCGTCCCAAAGACAACCCGGTCAACAACACCGTCCATCTCGTCCCAAAGATACTGGGTTTGGTCAACAACACCGTCCATCTCGTCCCAGAGATACTGGGTTTGGTCAACAACACCGTCCATCTCGTCCCAAAGATACTGGGTTTGGTCAACAACACCGTCCATCTCGTCCCAAAGATACTGGGTTTGGTCAACAACACCGTCCATCTCGTCCCAGAGATACTGGGTTTGGTCAACAACACCGTCCATCTCGTCCCAAAGATACTGGGTTTGGTCAACAACACCGTCCATCTCGTCCCAGAGATACTGGGTTTGGTCAACAACACCGTCCATCTCGTCCCAAAGATACTGGGTTTGGTCAACAACACCGTCCATCTCGTCCCAGAGATACTGGGTTTGGTCAACAACACCGTCCATCTCGTCCCAGAGATACTGGGTTTGGTCAACAACACCGTCCATCTCGTCCCAGAGATACTGGGTTTGGTCAACAACACCGTCCATCTCGTCCCAGAGATACTGGGTTTGGTCAACAACACCGTCCATCTCGTCCCAAAGATACTGGGTTTGGTCAACACCACCTTCCATCTCGTCCCAAAGATACTGGGTTTGGTCAACACCACCTTCCATCTCGTCCCAAAGACACTGGGTTCGGTCAACAACACCGTCCATCTCGTCCCAAAGACACTGGGTTTGGTCAACAACACCGTCCATCTCGTCCCAAAGACACTGGGTTTGGTCAACAACAATACGCTGTGGCGTTCAATCGTTGCTCAGCTGGTATCAAGGGACCTTCACTTTCCTGAATGGGGTGATGTACCTAAGAAACTGTCCGGTCAGGGTGTGTATATGTACGCATGCCTGCGCTAGCGATAAGGAAAGTGTATGTGTGTGTTCTCGTCCGCCCGTGTGTGTGTGTGTGTGTGTTCTCGTCCGCCCGAGTGTGTGTGTGTGTGTGTGTGTTCTCGTCCGCCCGAGTGTGTGTGTGTGTGTGTGTTCTCGTCCGCCCGAGTGTGTGTGTGTGTGTTCTCGTCCGCCCGAGTGTGTGTGTGTGTGTGTTCTCGTCCGCCCGAGTGTGTGTGTGTGTGTTCTCGTCCGCCCGAGTGTGTGTGTGTGTTCTCGTCCGCCCGAGTGTGTGTGTGTGTGTGTGTTCTCGTCCGCCCGAGTGTGTGTGTGTTCTCGTCCGACTGTGTGTGTGTGTTCTCGTCTTCCTGTGTGTGTGTGTGTTCTCGTCCGCCCGAGTGTGTGTGTGTTCTCGTCCGACCGCGTGTGTGTGTTCTCGTCCTCCGGTGTGTGTGTACTTACTGAAGTCCCCAGTGAGGAACAAGGCCTGAGCTCCCGGAGCCCACTCTCTGAACATCAGGCTGTTATTAGCCTGTCTCTGGACACCATAGGACATGTAACTCCTGGTGAAGTCATCAAAACTCCCCTCAGCCTCCTCCAACTTAGACAACCTCTCAGTGAACAACTGGTACCTACAGAGAGAGAGAGAGAGAGAGATGGTGAAAGACGTTAGTACACACACACATTAACGAAGCCTTCAGAGAACTACGTTATAAAACCCGATAAATAAATAAAAACGGACTGGTGGGAAAGAGAGTGGCCTCCATTGGAGATAACATGGAGTACAGATAACATGGATTTTCCCCTGCTCCAGTCCCTGCTCCAGTCCCTGATCCTGCTCCAGTCCCTGATCCTGATCCTGTTCCAGTCCCTGATCCTGTTCCAGTCGCTGATCCTGTCCCTGCTCCAGTCCCTGATCCTGTCCCTGCTCCAGTCCCTGATCCTGCCCCTGCTCCAGTCCCTGATCCAGCCCCTGCTCCAGTCCCTGATCCTGTTCCAGCCCCTGCTCCAGTCCCTGATCCTGTTCCAGCCCCTGCTCCAGTCCCTGATCCTGTTCCAGTCCCTGCTCCAGTCCCTGATCCTGTTCCAGTCCCTGCCCCAGTCCCTGCTCCAGTCCCTGCCCCAGTCCCAGTCCCTGCTCCAGTCCCTGATCCTGTTCCAGTCCCTGCTCCAGTCCCTGATCCTGTTCCAGTCCCTGCTCCAGTCCCTGATCCTGTTCCAGTCCCTGCTCCAGTCCCTGATCCTGCTCCAGTCCCTGATCCTGCTCCAGTCCCTGATCCAGTCCCTGCTCCAGTCCCTGCTCCAGTCCCTGATCCTGCTCCAGTCCCTGCTCCTGCTCCAGTCCCTGCTCCTGCTCCAGTCCCTGATCCTGCTCCAGTCCCTGCTCCTGCCCCAGTCCCTGCTCCTGCTCCAGTCCCTGCTCCTGCTCCAGTCCCTGCTCCTGCTCCAGTCCCTGCTCCTGCTCCAGTCCCTGCTCCTGCTCCAGTCCCTGTCCCTGCACCAGCTCCAGTCCCTGTCCCCGCTCCAGTCCCTGCCCCAGTCCCTGTCCCTGCACCAGTTCCTGCTCTAGTCCCTGCACCAGTCCCCGCTCCAGTCCCTGTCCCTGCACCAGTTCCTGCTTAAAGTCCATTAACATTGACCCACTGTGGTTGACATTTAGCTCCATTACCATTAGACCCACTGTGGTTGACATTTAGCGACATTACCATTAGACCCACTGTGGTTGACATTTAGCGACATTACCATTAGACCCACTGTGGTTGACATTTAGCTGACATTACCATTAGACCCACTGTGGTTGACATGTCAAGCGACATTACCATTGGACCCACTGTGGTTGACATGTAGCGACATTACCATTGGACCCACTGTGGTTGACATGTAGCGACATTACCATTGGACCCACTGTGGTTGACATGTAGCGACATTACCATTGGACCCACTGTGGTTGACATGTAGCGACATTACCATTGGACCCACTGTGGTTGACATGTAGCGACATTACCATTAGACCCACTGTGGTTGACATGTAGCGACATTACCATTAGACCCACTGTGGTTGACATGTAGCGACATTACCATTAGACCCACTGTGGTTGACATTTAGCGGCATTACCATTAGACCCACTGTGGTTGACATTTAGCTCCATTACCATTAGACCCACTGTGGTTGACATTTAGCTCCATTACCATTAGACCCACTGTGGTTGACATTTAGCTCCATTACCATTAGACCCACTGTGGTTGACATTTAGCTCCATTACCATTAGACCCACTGTGGTTGACATTTAGCTCCATTACCATTAGACCCACTGTGGTTGACATTTAGCTCCATTACCATTAGACCCACTGTGGTTGACATTTAGCTCCATTACCATTAGACCCACTGTGGTTGACATTTATCTCCATTACCATTAGACCCACTGTGGTTGACATTTATCTCCATTACCATTAGACCCACTGTGGTTGACATTTAGCTCCATTACCATTAGACCCACTGTGGTTGACATTTAGCTCCATTACCATTAGACCCACTGTGGTTGACATTTAGCTACATTACCATAGGACACACTGTGGTTGACATTTAGCTACATTACCATTAGACCCACTGTGGTTGACATTTAGCTACATTACCATTAGACCCACTGTGGTTGACATTTAGCTGCATTACCATTAGACCCACTGTGGTTGACATTTAGCTCCATTACCATAGGACACAGTGGTTGACGTTTAGCTCCATTACCATTAGACACATTGTGGTTGACATTTAGCTACATTACCATTAGACCCACTGTGGCTGACATTTAGCTACATTACCATTAGACCCACTGTGGTTGACATTTAGCTCCATTACCATTAGACACACTGTGGTTGACATTTAGCACCATTACCATTAGACACACTGTGGTTGACATTTAGCTCCATTACCATTAGACACACTGTGGTTGACATTTAGCTACATTACCATTAGACCCACTGTGGCTGACATTTAGCTACATTACCATTAGACCCACTGTGGTTGACATTTAGCTCCATTACCATTAGACCCACTGTGGCTGACATTTAGCTCCATTACCATTAGACGCACTGTGGTTGACATTTAGCTCCATTACCATTAGACCCACTGTGGTTGACATTTAGCTCCATTACCATTAGACCCACTGTGGTTGACATTTAGCTCCATTACCATTAGACCCACTGTGGTTGACATTTAGCTCCATTACCATTAGACCCACTGTGGTTGACATTTAGCTCCATTACCATTAGACCCACTGTGGTTGACATTTAGCTCCATTACCATTAGACCCACTGTGGTTCACATTTAGCTACATTACCATTAGACCCACTGTGGCTGACATTTAGCTACATTACCATTAGACCCACTGTGGTTGACATTTATCTCCATTACCATTAGACCCACTGTGGTTGACATTTATCTCCATTACCATTAGACCCACTGTGGTTGACATTTAGCTCCATTACCATTAGACCCACTGTGGTTGACATTTAGCTCCATTACCATTAGACCCACTGTGGTTGACATTTAGCTCCATTACCATTAGACCCACTGTGGTTGACATTTAGCTCCATTACCATTAGACCCACTGTGGTTGACATTTAGCTACATTACCATAGGACACACTGTGGTTGACATTTAGCTACATTACCATTAGGCCCACTGTGGTTAACATTTAGCTGCATTACCATTAGACCCACTGTGGTTGACATTTAGCTACATTACCATTAGACCCACTGTGGTTGACATTTAGCTCCATTACCATAGGACACACTGTGGTTGACATTTAGCTCCATTACCATTAGACACACCAGAGTTCACATTTAGCTACATTACCATTAGACCCACTGTGGCTGACATTTAGCTGCATTACCATTAGACACACTGTGGTTGACATTTAGCTACATTACCATAGGACACACTGTGGTTGACATTTAGCTAGATTACCATTAGACTCACTGTGGTTGACATTTAGCTGCATTACCATTAGACCCACTGTGGTTGACATTTAGCTACATTACCATTAGACCCACTGTGGTTGACATTTAGCTACATTACCATTAGACCCACTGTGGTTGACATTTAGCTACATTACCATTAGACCCACTGTGGTTGACATGTAGCTACATTACCATTAGACCCACTGTGGTTGACATGTAGCTACATTACCATTAGACCCACTGTGGTTGACATTTAGCTACATTACCATTAGACCCACTGTGGTTGACATTTAGCTCCATTACCATTAGACCCACTGTGGTTGACATTTAGCTCCATTACCATTAGACCCACTGTGGTTGACATTTAGCTCCATTACCATTAGACCCACTGTGGTTGACATTTAGCTACATTACCATAGGACACACTGTGGTTGACATTTAGCTACATTACCATTAGACCCACTGTGGTTGACATTTAGCTACATTACCATTAGACCCACTGTGGTTGACATTTAGTTTATTACCATTAGACACACTGTGGTTGACATTTAGCTACATTACCATTAGACCCACTGTGGCTGACATTTAGCTACATTACCATAGGACACACTGTGGTTGACATTTAGCTCCATTACCATTAGACCCACTGTGGTTGACATTTAGCTCCATTACCATTAGACCCACTGTGGTTGACATTTAGCTCCATTACCATTAGACCCACTGTGGTGACATTTAGCTACATTACCATAGGACACACTGTGGTTGACATTTAGCTACATTACCATTAGACCCACTGTGGTTTACATTTAGCTACATTACCATTAGACCCACTGTGGTTGACATTTAGCTGCATTACCATTAGACCCACTGTGGTTGACATTTAGCTCCATTACCATAGGACACAGTGGTTGACGTTTAGCTCCATTACCATTAGACACATTGTGGTTGACATTTAGCTACATTACCATTAGACCCACTGTGGCTGACATTTGCTACATTACCATTAGACCCACTGTGGTTGACATTTAGCTCCATTACCATTAGACACACTGTGGTTGACATTTAGCTCCATTACCATTAGACACACTGTGGTTGACATTTAGCTCCATTACCATTAGACACACTGTGGTTGACATTTAGCTCCATTACCATTAGACACACTGTGGTTGACATTTAGCTACATTACCATTAGACCCACTGTGGCTGACATTTAGTACATTACCATTAGACCCACTGTGGTTGACATTTAGCTCCATTACCATTAGACCCACTGTGGCTGACATTTAGCTCCATTACCATTAGACCCACTGTGGTTGACATTTAGCTCCATTACCATTAGACCCACTGTGGTTGACATTTAGCTCCATTACCATTAGACCCACTGTGGTTGACATTTAGCTCCATTACCATTAGACCCACTGTGGTTGACATTTAGCTCCATTACCATTAGACCCACTGTGGTTGACATTTAGCTACATTACCATTAGACCCACTGTGGTTGACATTTAGCTACATTACCATTAGACCCACTGTGGTTGACATTTAGCTGCATTACCATTAGACCCACTGTGGTTGACATTTAGCTACATTACCATTAGACCCACTGTGGTTGACATGTAGCTCCATTACCATAGGACACACTGTGGTTGACATTTAGCTCCATTACCATTAGACACACTGTGGTTCACATTTAGCTACATTACCATTAGACCCACTGTGGCTGACATTTAGCTACATTACCATTAGACACGCTGTGGTTGACATTTAGCTCCATTACCATTAGACCCACTGTGGCTGACATTTAGCTCCATTACCATTAGACCCACTGTGGTTGACATTTAGCTCCATTACCATTAGACCCACTGTGGTTGACATTTAGCCCATTACCATTAGACCCACTGTGGTTGACATTTAGCTCCATTACCATTAGACCCACTGTGGTTGACATTTAGCTCCATTACCATTAGACCCACTGTGGTTGACATTTAGCTCCATTACCATTAGACCCACTGTGGTTGACATTTAGCTCCATTACCATTAGACCCACTGTGGTTGACATTTAGCTCCATTACCATTAGACCCACTGTGGTTGACATTTAGCTACATTACCATAGGACACACTGTGGTTGACATTTAGCTACATTACCATTAGGCCCACTGTGGTTAACATTTAGCTGCATTACCATTAGACCCACTGTGGTTGACATTTAGCTACATTACCATTAGACCCACTGTGGTTGACATTTAGCTCCATTACCATAGGACACACTGTGGTTGACATTTAGCTCCATTACCATTAGACACACTGTGGTTCACATTTAGCTACATTACCATTAGACCCACTGTGGCTGACATTTAGCTACATTACCATTAGACCCACTGTGGTTGACATTTAGCTCCATTACCATTAGACACACTGTGGTTGACATTTAGCTACATTACCATAGGACACACTGTGGTTGACATTTAGCTAGATTACCATTAGACTCACTGTGGTTGACATTTAGCTGCATTACCATTAGACCCACTGTGGTTGACATTTAGCTACATTACCATTAGACACACTGTGGTTGACATTTAGCTACATTACCATTAGACCCACTGTGGTTGACATTTAGCTACATTACCATTAGACCCACTGTGGTTGACATTTAGCTACATTACCATTAGACACACTGTGGTTGACATTTAGCTACATTACCATTAGACCCACTGTGGCTGACATTTAGCTACATTACCATAGGACACACTGTGGTTGACATTTAGCTCCATTACCATTAGACCCACTGTGGTTGACATTTAGCTCCATTACCATTAGACCCACTGTGGTTGACATTTAGCTACATTACCATTAGACCCACTGTGGCTGCGTCTCTTATCTTCCGAAACGTGAAACTTGTTCACTTCCCTTCGTGGATTTGAAAGGAAATAATAATCTGGTGTACTCCCTTCAGCCCATGCCTCAGCCCATGCCTCAGCCCATGCCTCAGCCCATGCCTCAGCCCATGCCTCAGCCCATGCCTCAGCCCATGCCTCAGCCCATGCCTCAGCCCATGCCTCAGCCCATGCCTCAGCCCATGCTTCAGCCCATGCCGATACCAATCCAATGTTTTCAAATGTGGGGAGTAGTGAGTGAGTGTACACTTCAGGAGGAAGGAGAGGTTATTGGGACCCCGCCTATTTAACCTTTAAAAAAAAAAAAAAAAAAATGGTAATGTAGCTTAAACACACCAATTGAGTCACACACAGCATTGCCAAGACCATGGAACATAGCCCCTAGCATGACCGACAGAGACAGACCACCCACACACACACACACACCAACCAACTCTCTCTACTGTTATCCAGTGTGTGTGTGTGTGTGTGTGTGTGTGTGTGTGTGTGTGTGTGTTGTGTCCGATTCAACGAACAACAACTGAAGAGAGAAAGGCTGTGAATAAAACATTCAAATGTTGTTAATTACCTCTCAGTGTATTCCATGTTACCCTCTCTCTGTGTGTGTGTGTGTGTGTCAACCCATCAGTGTTTCTGTTTTAATGAGCTCAGTATAGACCTCCAGAGACAACCTATCACATCCTCCCTGTCACCATCACACTACAGAGGTCACACAGAGGTCACACAAACACTTGGGAGGCACACACACAAACATCTCTCTAAGGAGATGCAGCTAACACTCATACACAACCTCCGACCGGGCCTGTATTGATCTCACACACACACACACACACACACACACACACACACACACACACACACACACACACACACACACACACACACACACAGGACTGTCTGACAAGACATTCCGGCCCAGGGCCACGTGTGACCCAGGCAAAACCCGGCCCAGGGCCACGTGTGACCCAGGCAAAGAGCGGCCCAGGGCCACGTGTGACCCAGGCAAAGAGCGGCCCAGGGCCACGTGTGACCCAGGTAAAGACCGGCCCAGGGCCACGTGTGACCCAGGTAAAGACCTATTCCCAGGGCCACGTGTGACCCAGGTAGACCAGAGCCCAGGGCCACGTGTGACCCAGGTAAAGACCGGCCCAGGGCCACGTGTGACCCAGGTAAAGACCGGCCCAGGGCCACGTATTGACCCAGGTAAAGACCGGCCCAGGGCCACGTTTGACCCAGGTAAAGACCGGCCCAGGGCCACGTTTGACCCAGGTAAAGACCGGCCCAGGGCCACGTGTGACCCAGGTAAAGACCGGCCCAGGGCCACGTGTGACCCAGGTAAAGACAGCCCAGGGCCACGTTTGACCCAGGTAAAGACCGGCCCAGGGCCACGTGTGACCCAGGTAAAGACCGGCCCAGGGCCACGTATGACCCAGGTAAAGACCGGCCCAGGGCCACGTGTGACCCAGGTAAAAGCCGGCCCAGGCCACGTGTGACCAGGTAAAGACCGGCCCAGGGCCACGTGTGACCCAGGTAAAGACCGGCCCAGGGCCACGTGTGACCCAGGTAAAGACCGGCCCAGGGCCACGTGTGACCCAGGCAAAGACCGGCCCAGGGCCACGTGTGACCCAGGCAAAGACCGGCCCAGGGCCACGTGTGACCCAGGTAAAGACCAGAGCCCAGGGCCACGTGTGACCCAGGTAAAGACCGGCCCAGGGCCACGTGTGACCCAGGCAAAGACCGGCCCAGGGCCACGTGTGACCCAGGCAAAAGAGCCGGCCCAGGGCCACGTGTGACCCAGGCAAAGAGCGGCCCAGGGCCACGTGTGACCCAGGTAAAGACCGGCCCAGGGCCACGTGTGACCCAGGCAAAGACCGGCCCAGGGCCACGTTTGACCAGGCAAAGACCGGCCCAGGGTCACGTGTGACCCAGGCAAAGACCGGCCCAGGGCCACGTGTGACCCAGGTAAAAGACCGGCCCAGGGCCACGTGTGACCCAGGTAAAAGACCGGCCCAGGGCCACGTTTGACCCAGGTAAAGACCGGCCCAGGGCCACGTTTGACAGATGGCTTCAACCCAATAGTGTGTAACACCAGTGACATCAGCTTATCATTTTTCATATAGAATAATGATTCTGTTATATCTATATGTTAAGAAGGAAAGCATGAATTTCCCTGATAGGATCTCTCAGTCTATATGTGCTCCTATTTAGGGCAGGAGGTTGTGTGTGTGTGTGTGTGTGTCTGTTAACACCTCAGAAGTCACTGCCAAATCCGCAAGCTGGATCACCGTGACTCAGTGCTTTTGACCGACCAAACAGAGACACAGGACTCCGCGCCCCCATCTCTCCCCGTGACACTCATTCAGAATTTTTTCCAACACACATTCTGGAGTATCTCCTATCATTGGCACCTGCTCACGAGCGTCAATCGGCTCATCGTGACCAAGTGATTTCCATAGGACAGGACACACGACTTGGAAAGCCCCCCGTCCTCCCATTTACACAGACAGACAGACAGACACACTCAGGAGCATCAACCTATCACACTGGCTTATAGCACAGGATTGTTGAATACTCGTTTCTGATTGGGACAAATAGTAAGCTCAAAAGTATTGGGACAGTGAGAACTGTTTTGTTGTTTTGGTTCTGTACTCCAAGCACTTTGGATTTGAAATGATACAATGACTATGGCACCCTATTCCCTATATAGTGCACTATTTTAGACCAGAGCCCTATGGAACCCTATTCCCTATGTAGTGCACTATTTTAGACCAGAGCCCTATGGCACCCTATTCCCTATATAGTGCACTACTTTAGACCAGAGCCCTATGGAACCCTATTCCCTATATAGTGCACTATTTTAGACTAGAGCCCTATGGAACCCTATTCCCTATGTAGTGCACTATTTTAGACCAGAGCCCTATGGCACCCTATTCCCTATATAGTGCACTACTTTAGACCAGAGCCCTATGGAACCCTATTCCCTATATAGTGCACTACTTTAGGCCAGAGCCCTATGGCACCCTATTCCCTATATAGTGCACTACTTTAGACCAGAGCCCTATGGCACCCTATTCCCTATATAGTGCACTACTTTAGACCAGAGCCCTATGGAACCCTATTCCCTATGTAGTGTACTACTTTAGACCAGAGCCCTATGGAACCCTATTCCCTATATAGTGCACTACTTTAGACCAGAGCCCTATGGAACCCTATTCCCTATGTAGTGCACTACTTTAGACCAGAGCCCTATGGAACCCTATTCCCTATATAGTGCACTACTTTAGACCAGAGCCCTATGGCACCCTATTCCCTATTTAGTGTACTACTTTAGACCAGAGCCCTATGGCACCCTATTCCCTATATAGTGTACTACTTTAGACCAGAGCCCTATGGCACCCTATTCCCTATATAGTGCACTACTTTAGACCAGAGCCCTATGGAACCCTATTCCCTATATAGTGCACTACTTTAGACCAGAGCCCTATGGAACCCTATTCCCTATATAGTGCACTACTTTAGACCAGAGCCCTATGGAACCCTATTCCCTATATAGTGTACTACTTTAGACCAGAGCCCTATGGAACCCTATTCCCTATATATAGTGCACTACATTAGACCAGAGCCCTATGGAACCCTATTCCCTATATAGTGCACTACATTAGACCAGAGCCCTATGGAACCCTATTCCCTATATAGTGCACTACTTTAGACCAGAGCCCTATGGAACCCTATATAGTGCACTACTTTAGACCAGAGCCCTGTGGCACCCTATTCCCTATATAGTGCACTACTTTAGACCAGGGCCCTATGGAACCCTATTCCCTATATAGTGCACTACTTTAGACCAGAGCCCTATGGAACCCTATTCCCTATATAGTGCACTACTTTAGACCAGAGCCCTATGGAACCCTATTCCCTATATAGTGCACTACTTTAGACCAGGGCCCTATGGAACCCTATTCCCTATATAGTGCACTACTTTAGACCAGGGCCCTATGGAACCCTATTCCCTATATAGTGCACTACTTTAGACCAGAGCCCTATGGAACCCTATTCCCTATATAGTGCACTATAGTGTACTAATAAATGTTTGGGGCAGCAGTACTTCGCTGGATTTGGTGGAGTTTGCCGTTTAAATGGAAATGTGTTTTTGTGTAGAATGAGCATATATTTCACATTGAAACTGAGAGTGTTTTGATGTGTGACATTTTGGTAATTTCTTTTGAGTGAATAGGGTGAAAATAAAATTGTTTTCTAATTTGTTTCCAGATAGATGGATGCATAGTGACTAGGGTATCCTGGATGTTTAAACTGCATAGTGACTAGGGTATCCTGGATGTTTAAACTGCATAGTGACTAGGGTATCCTAGATGTTTAAACTGCATAGTGATTAGGGTATCCTGGATGTTTAAACTGCATAGTGACTAGGGTATCCTGGATGTTTAAACTGCATAGTGACTAGGGTATCCTGGACGTTTAAACTGCATAGTGACTAGGGTATCCTGGATGTTTAAACTGCATAGTGACTAGGGTATCCTGGATGTTTAAACTGCATAGTGACTAGGGTATCCTGGACGTTTAAACTGCATAGTGACTAGGGTATCCTGGATGTTTAAACTGCATACTTTAAACCTTAATTATTCCTCTGAGAGGAGAGAGGCAGGACAGACAGGCTCTCGCCTCGCCTCTGTTCTGCTTTGTTCTTAATTAATCTATTGAGACTCAAGTTGACACTCATGAAGAACACGTCGACACAAACTTGTGCTGCAAACATCCCATCCCTCTCCTCCAAGGGGACGCCAAACTTCAAGGTTGTATATACACATGGTACGTCGGCCCCCCACCAGGGCGTCTGGTATGTCGGCCCCCCACCAGGCGTCTGATACGTCGGCCCCCCAACCAGGGCGTCTAAACGTCGGCCCCCACCAGGGCGTCTGGCACGTCGGAACCCCACCAGGGCGTCTGGCACGTCGGAACCCCACCAGGGCGTCTGGCACGTCGGAACCCCACCAGGGCGTCTGGCACGTCGGACCCCCACCAGGGCGTCTGGCACGTCGGACCCCCACCAGGGCGTCTGGCACGTCGGACCCCCACCAGGGCGTGACTACGTCGGACCCCACCAGGGCGTCTGGCAAACTGCGGACCCCCACCAGGGCGTCTGGCACGTCGGACCCCCACCAGGGAGTCTGGCACGTCGGTCCCCCACCAGGGCGTCTGGCACGTCGGCCCCCCACCAGGGCGTCTGGCACGTCGGCCCCCCACCAGGGCGTCTGGCACGTCGGCCCCCCACCAGGGCGTCTGGCACGTCGGCCCCCACCAGGGCGTCTGGCACGTCGGCCCCCCACCAGGGCGTCTGGCACGTCGGCCCCCACCAGAGGGCTGCATAGCGTCTGGCACGTCGGCCCCCCACCAGGGCGTCTGGCACGTCGGCCCCCACCAGGGCGTCTGGCACGTCGGCCCCCACCAGGGCGTCTGGCACGTCGGCCCCCCACCAGGCGTCTGGCACGTCGGCCCCCCACCAGGCGTCTGGTACCCGGACCCCCACCAGGGCGTCTGGCACGTCGGCCCCCCACCAGGGCGTCTGGTACGTCGGCCCCCACCAGGGCGTCTGGTACGTCGGCCCCCCACCAGGGCGTCTGGTACGTCGGCCCCCCACCAGGGCGTCTGGTACGTCGGCCCCCCACCAGGGCGTCTGGCATAGTCGGCCCCCACCAGGGCGTCTGGTACGTCGGCCCCCCACCAGGGCGTCTGGTACGTCGGCCCCCCACCAGGGCGTCTGGTACGTCGGCCCCCCACCAGGGCGTCTGGTACATCGGCCCCACACCAGGGAAAATCAAAAGAAATCAGCAAAGACCTCAAAAAAAATTGTAGACCTCCACAAGTCTGGTTCATCCTTGGGAGCAATTTCCAAACGCCTGAAGGTACCACGTTCATCTGTACAAACAATAGTACCCAAGTATAAACACCATGGGACCACGCAGCCCTAATACCGCTCAGGAAGGAGACGCGTTCTGTCTCCTAGAGATTAACATACTTTGGTGCGAAAGTGCAAATCAATCCCAGAACAACAGCAAAGGACCTTGTGAAGATGCACCATAAAAAGCCAGGCTACAGTTTGCATCTGGAGAAATGTCCTCTGAAACAAAAATGGCCATAATGACCATCATTAGGCGGAAAAGGGGGAAGCTTGCAAGCTGAAGAACACCATCCCAACAGTGAAGCACGGAGGTAGCAGCATCATGTTGTGGGGGTGCTTTGCTGCAGGAGGGACTGGTGCACTTCACAAAATAGATGACATCATGAGGAGGGGAAAATTATGTGGATATATTGAAGCAACATCTTAAGACATCAGTCAGGAAGTTAAAGCTTGGTCGCAAATGGGTCTTCCAAATGGACAATGACCCCAAGCTATACTTCTAAAGTTGTGGCAAATTGGCTTAAGCACAACAAAGTCAAGGTATTGCAGTGGCCATCACAAAGCCCTGACCTCAATCCTATAGAACATTTGTGGGCAGAAGTGAAAAAGCATGTGCGAGCAAGGAGGCCTACAAACCTGACTCAGTTACACCAGCTCTGTCAGGAGGCCTACAAACCTGACTCAGTTACACCAGCTCTGTCAGGAGGCCTACAAACCTGACTCAGTTACACCAGCTCTGTCAGGAGGAATGGGCCAAAATTCATCCAACTTATTGTGGGAAGCTTGTGGAAGGCTACCTGAAACGTTTGACCCAAGTTAAACAATTTAAAGGCAATGCTACCAAATACTAATTATGTAAACTTCTGACCCACTGGGAATGTGATGAAAGAAATAAAAGCTAAAATAAATAATTCTCTGAACCATTATTTTGACATTTCAAGTTCTTAAAATAAAGTGGTGATTCTAACTGACCTAAGGTTTACTAGGATTAAATGTCAGGAAATGTGAAAAACTGAGTTTAAATGTATTTGGCTAGGATTTATGTAAACTTCAGACAAATGTGTAGTCAACCCCTTTGCTATTAAGCCCGTAAATGTAAACCTCCGACTACAATTGTAGATAGTATATCAGTCCTCCATCAGTGTATATAGTAATATAGTATATCAGTCCTCCATCAGTGTATATAGTAATATAGTATATCAGTCCTCCATCAGTGTATATAGTATATCAGTCCATCAGTGTATATAGTAATATAGTATATCAGTCCATCAGTGTATATAGTATATCAGTCCTCCATCAGTGTATACAGTAATATAGTATATCAGTCCATCAGTGTATATAGTATATCAGTCCTCCATCAGTGTATACAGTAATATAGTATATCAGTCCATCAGTGTATATAGTATATCAGTCCTCCATCAGTGTATATAGTAATATAGTATATCAGTCCTCCATCAGTGTATACAGTAATATAGTATATCAGTCCTCCATCAGTGTATATAGTAATATAGTATATCAGTCCTCCATCAGTGTATATAATAATATAGTATATCAGTCCTCCATCAGTGTATACAGTAATATAGTATATCAGTCCATCAGTGTATATAGTATATCAGTCCTCCATCAGTGTATACAGTAATATAGTATATCAGTCCATCAGTGTATATATTAATATAGTATATCAGTCCTCCATCAGTGTATACAGTAATATAGTATATCAGTCCTCCATCAGTGTATATAGTAATATAGTATATCAGTCCTCCATCAGTGTATATAATAATATAGTATATCAGTCCTCCATCAGTGTATATAGTAATATAGTATATCAGTCCTCCATCAGTGTATATAATAATATAGTATATCAGTCCTCCATCAGTGTATATAGTAATATAGTATATCAGTCCTCCATCAGTGTATATAGTAATATAGTATATCAGTCCTCCATCAGTGTATATAGTAATATAGTATATCAGTCCTCCATCAGTGTATATAGTATATCAGTCCTCCATCAGTGTATATAGTAATATAGTATATCAGTCCTCCATCAGTGTATATAGTATATCAGTCCTCCATCAGTGTATATATTAATATAGTATATCAGTCCTCCATCAGTTTATATAGTAATATAGTATATCAGTCCTCCATCAGTGTATATAGTATATCAGTCCTCCATCAGTGTATATATTAATATAGTATATCAGTCCTCCATCAGTGTATATAGTAATATAGTATATCAGTCCTCCATCAGTGTATATAGTAATATAGTATATCAGTCCTCCATCAGTGTATATAGTAATATAGTATATCAGTCCCCCATCAGTGTATATAGTAATATAGTATATCTGTCCTCCATCAGTGTATATAGTAATATAGTATATCAGTCCTCCATCAGTGTATATGGTATATCAGTCCATCAGTGTATATAGTAATATAGTATATCTGTCCTCCATCAGTGTATATAGTAATATAGTATATCTGTCCTCCATCAGTGTATATAGTAATATAGTATATCTGTCCTCCATCAGTGTATATAGTAATATAGTATATCTGTCCTCCATCAGTGTATATAGTAATATAGTATATCAGTCCTCCATCAGTGTATATAGTAATATAGTATATCAGTCCTCCATCAGTGTATATAGTATATCAGTCCTCCATCAGTGTATATAGTAATATAGTATATCAGTCCTCCATCAGTGTATATAGTATATCAGTCCATCAGTGTATATAATAATATAGTATATCAGTCCTCCATCAGTGTATATAATAATATAGTAATAATAATAATATATGCCATTTAGCAGACGCTTTTATCCAAAGCGACTTACAGTATATCAGTCCTCCATCAGTGTATATAATAATATAGTATATCAGTCCTCCATCAGTGTATATAGTATATCAGTCCTCCATCAGTGTATATAGTAATATAGTATATCAGTCCTCCATCAGTGTATATAGTAATATAGTATATCAGTCCTCCATCAGTGTATATATTAATATAGTATATCAGTCCTCCATCAGTGTATATAGTATATCAGTCCTCCATCAGTGTATATAGTAATATAGTATATCAGTCCTCCATCAGTTTATATAGTAATATAGTATATCAGTCCTCCATCAGTGTATATAATAATATAGTATATCAGTCCTCCATCAGTGTATATAGTAATATAGTATATCAGTCCTCCATCAGTTTATATAGTAATATAGTATATCAGTCCTCCATCAGTGTATATAGTATATCAGTCCTCCATCAGTGTATATATTAATATAGTATATCAGTCCTCCATCAGTGTATATAGTATATCAGTCCTCCATCAGTGTATATAGTAATATAGTATATCAGTCCTCCATCAGTGTATATAGTAATATAGTATATCAGTCCTCCATCAGTGTATATAGTATATCAGTCCTCCATCAGTGTATATAGTAATATAGTATATCAGTCCTCCATCAGTGTATATAGTAATATAGTATATCAGTCCTCCATCAGTGTATATAGTATATCAGTCCTCCATCAGTGTATATAGTATATCAGTCCTCCATCAGTGTATATAGTAATATAGTATATCAGTCCTCCATCAGTGTATATAGTATATCAGTCCTCCATCAGTGTATACAGTAATATAGTATATCAGTCCTCCATCAGTGTATATAGTAATATAGTATATCAGTCCTCCATCAGTGTATATAGTATATCAGTCTTCCATCAGTGTATATATTAATATAGTATATCAGTCCTCCATCAGTGTATATATTAATATAGTATATCAGTCCTCCATCAGTGTATATAGTATATCAGTCCTCCATCAGTGTATATATTAATATAGTATATCAGTCCTCCATCAGTGTATATATTAATATAGTATATCAGTCCTCCATCAGTGTATATAGTATATCAGTCCTCCATCAGTGTATATATTAATATAGTATATCAGTCCTCCATCAGTGTATATATTAATATAGTATATCAGTCCTCCATCAGTGTATATAGTAATATAGTATATCTGTCCTCCATCAGTGTATATAGTAATATAGTATATCAGTCCATCAGTGTATATATTAATATAGTATATCAGTCCTCCATCAGTGTATATAGTATATCAGTCTTCCATCAGTGTATATAGTATATCAGTCCTCCATCAGTGTATATAGTATATCAGTCCTCCATCAGTGTATATAGTAATATAGTATATCTGTCCTCCATCAGTGTATATAGTATATCAGTCCTCCATCAGTGTATATAGTAATATAGTATATCTGTCCTCCATCAGTGTATATAGTAATATAGTATATCAGTCCTCCATCAGTGTATATAGTAATATAGTATATCAGTCCATCAGTGTATATAGTAATATAGTATATCAGTCCTCCATCAGTGTATATAGTAATATAGTATATCTGTCCTCCATCAGTGTATATAGTAATATAGTATATCAGTCCTCCATCAGTGTATATAGTAATATAGTATATCAGTCCATCAGTGTATATAGTAATATAGTATATCAGTCCTCCATCAGTGTATATAATAATATAGTATATCAGTCCTCCATCAGTGTATATAGTATATCAGTCTTCCATCAGTGTATATAGTATATCTGTCCTCCATCAGTGTATATAGTAATATAGTATATCAGTCCATCAGTGTATATAGTAATATAGTATATCTGTCCTACATCAGTGTATATAGTATATCAGTCCTCCATCAGTGTATATAGTAATATAGTATATCTGTCCTCCATCAGTGTATATAGTAATATAGTATATCAGTCCTCCATCAGTGTATAGAGTAATATAGTATATCAGTCCTCCATCAGTGTATATAGTAATATAGTATCAGTCCATCAGTGTATATAGTAATATAGTATATCAGTCCTCCATCAGTGTATATAGTATATCAGTCCTCCATCAGTGTATACAGTAATATAGTATATCAGTCCTCCATCAGTGTATATAGTATATCAGTCCTCCATCAGTGTATATAGTAATATAGTATATCTGTCCTCCATCAGTGTATATAGTAATATAGTATATCAGTCCTCCATCAGTGTATACAGTAATATAGTATATCAGTCCATCAGTGTATATAGTAATATAGTATATCTGTCCTCCATCAGTGTATATAGTAATATAGTATATCAGTCCTCCATCAGTGTATATAGTAATATAGTATATCAGTCCTCCATCAGTGTATATAGTAATATAGTATATCAGTCCTCCATCAGTGTATATAGTAATATAGTATATCAGTCCTCCATCAGTGTATATAATAATATAGTATATCAGTCCATCAGTGTATATAGTATATCAGTCCTCCATCAGTGTATATAGTAATATAGTATATCAGTCCTCCATCAGTGTATATAGTAATATAGTATATCAGTCCTCCATCAGTGTATATAGTATATCAGTCCATCAGTGTATATAGTAATATAGTATATCAGTCCTCCATCAGTGTATATAGTAATATAGTATATCAGTCCTCCATCAGTGTATATAGTATATCAGTCCTCCATCAGTGTATATATTAATATAGTATATCAGTCCTCCATCAGTGTATATAGTAATATAGTATATCAGTCCTCCATCAGTGTATATAGTATATCAGTCCTCCATCAGTGTATATAGTAATATAGTATATCAGTCCTCCATCAGTGTATATAGTAATATAGTATATCAGTCCTCCATCAGTGTATATAGTATATCAGTCCTCCATCAGTGTATATAGTAATATAGTATATCAGTCCTCCATCAGTGTATATAGTATATCAGTCCTCCATCAGTGTATATAGTAATATAGTATATCAGTCCTCCATCAGTGTATAGAGTAATATAGTATATCAGTCCATCAGTGTATATAGTAATATAGTATATCTGTCCTCCATCAGTGTATATAGTAATATAGTATATCAGTCCTCCATCAGTGTATATAGTAATATAGTATATCAGTCCTCCATCAGTGTATATAGTAATATAGTATATCAGTCCTCCATCAGTGTATATAGTAATATAGTATATCAGTCCTCCATCAGTGTATATAGTAATATAGTATATCAGTCCTCCATCAGTGTATATAGTAATATAGTATATCAGTCCTCCATCAGTGTATATAGTAATATAGTATATCAGTCCTCCATCAGTGTATATAGTATATCAGTCCATCAGTGTATATAGTAATATAGTATATCAGTCCTCCATCAGTGTATATAGTAATATAGTATATCAGTCCTCCATCAGTGTATATAGTATATCAGTCCTCCATCAGTGTATATATTAATATAGTATATCAGTCCTCCATCAGTGTATATAGTAATATAGTATATCAGTCCTCCATCAGTGTATATAGTATATCAGTCCTCCATCAGTGTATATAGTAATATAGTATATCAGTCCTCCATCAGTGTATATAGTAATATAGTATATCAGTCCTCCATCAGTGTATATAGTATATCAGTCCTCCATCAGTGTATATAGTAATATAGTATATCAGTCCTCCATCAGTGTATATAGTATATCAGTCCTCCATCAGTGTATATAGTAATATAGTATATCAGTCCTCCATCAGTGTATAGAGTAATATAGTATATCAGTCCATCAGTGTATATAGTAATATAGTATATCTGTCCTCCATCAGTGTATATAGTAATATAGTATATCAGTCCTCCATCAGTGTATATAATAATATAGTATATCAGTCCTCCATCAGTGTATATAGTAATATAGTATATCAGTCCTCCATCAGTGTATATAATAATATAGTATATCAGTCCTCCATCAGTGTATATAATAATATAGTATATCAGTCCTCCATCAGTGTATATAGTAATATAGTATATCAGTCCATCAGTGTATATAGTATATCAGTCCTCCATCAGTGTATACAGTAATATAGTATATCTGTCCTCCATCAGTGTATATATTAATATAGTATATCAGTCCTCCATCAGTGTATATAGTAATATAGTATATCAGTCCTCCATCAGTGTATACAGTAATATAGTATATCAGTCCATCAGTGTATATACTATATCAGTCCTCCATCAGTGTATAGAGTAATATAGTATATCAGTCCTCCATCAGTGTATATAGTAATATAGTATATCAGTCCTCCATCAGTGTATATAGTAATATAGTATATCAGTCCTCCATCAGTGTATATAGTAATATAGTATATCAGTCCTCCATCAGTGTATATATTAATATAGTATATCAGTCCATCAGTGTGTGTCTGAGAATAAATATGTAAAAAAGTGTTTCCTATGGTATAGTAGCTACAAAACTAAATATAATATTTCATAGATTTTATTTTTACAGTCCACTGCACAGCAACACACACCATATTCAGGAGCAGTGGTTTCTAAAAGCCATTTTCCCCTTGGTTAAGCAAGCAGCACAAACACTTGACTAACGGAAAAGTCCCAAATGAGACAGCAGAAATTCACACAAACACACTGAAATACTATCTGCTACAGTAAAACTGGACACACACAGACACGGACACACACACACACACACACACACACACACACACACACACACACACACACACACACACACACACAGACACACACACACACACACACACACACACACACACAACACACACACACGGGACACACACACACACGGGACACACACACACACACAGACAGTCGGGATCACCACAGACTAAAAGACTGCTTTAAATACAGTACCAGTCAAAAGATCGGGACACACCTTCTCAAAGGGTTTTTCTTTATTTGTACTATTTTCTACATTGTAGAATAATCGGGACATCAAAACTATGAAATAGACACATATGGAATCATGTAGTAACCAAAAAGTGTTAAATTTGGATTTATTTGAGATTTTTCAAGGGCCACCTTTTACCTTGACAGCTTTGACACTCTTGGCATTCTCTCAGACCAGCATCGGGTAGTCACCTGGAATGACAGTCTTGGTTCCCACTTACACACACACAGACAGTCGGGACACACACACAGACAGTCGGGACACACACACACAGACAGTCGGGACACACACACAGACAGTCGGGACACACACACACAGACAGTCGGGACACACAGACAGTCGGGACACACACAGACAGTCGGGACACACACACAGACAGTCGGACACACAGACACGGGACACACAGACAGTCGGGACACACAGACAGTCGGGACATACAGACAGTCGGAACACACAGACAGTCGGAACACACAGACAGTCGGAACACACAGACAGTCGGGACACACAGACAGTCGGGACACACAGACACAGACAGTCGGGACACACACACACAGACAGTCGGGACACACAGACAGTCGGGACACACAGACAGTCGGGACACACAGACAGTCGGGACACACAGACAGTCGGGACACACAGACAGTCGGGACACACAGACAGTCGGGACACACAGACACAGACAGTCGGGACACACACACACAGTTATACGCGTTAATGGTCAACTGCCTGCTAGAACCAACTTCTGGTCATCTGCCAGGCTAATAATCAACACGGGGGCCCCTGCGTGCTCAGCCCCCTCTCTGTACTCCCTGTTCACTCATGACTGCACGGCCAGGCACGACTCCAACACCAATCATTAAGTTTGGCCGACGACACAACAGTTGCAGGCCTGATCACCGATGAGAGCCTATGGGGAGGAGGTCAGAGACCTGGCCGTGTGGTGCCAGGACAACAACCTCTCCCTCAACGTGATCAAGACAAAGGAGATGATTGTGGACTACAGGAAAAGGAGGACCGAACACGCCCCCATTCTCATCGATGGGGCTGCAGTGGAGCAGGTTGAGAGCTTCAAGTTCCTTGGTGTCCACATCAACAACAAACTAGAATGGTCCAAACACACAAAGACAGTCATGAAGAGGGCACGACAAAATCTATTCCCTCTCAGGAGACTGAAAAGATTTGTCATGGGTCCTGAGATCCTCAAAAGGTTCTACAGCTGCACCATCGAGAGCATCCTGACTGGTTGCATCACTGTCTGGTATGGCAACTGCTCAGCATCTGACCACAAGGCACTACAGAGGGTAGTGTGAACGGCCCAGTACATCACTGGGGCCAAGCTTCCTGCCATCCAGGACCTCTATACCAGGCGGTGTCAGACGAAGGCACTACAGAGGGTAGTGTGCCATCCAGGACCTCTATACCAGGCGGTGTCAGAGGAAGGCACTACAGAGGGTAGTGTGCCATCCAGGACCTCTATACCAGGCGGTGTCAGAGGAAGGCACTACAGAGGGTAGTGTGCCATCCAGGACCTCTATACCAGGAGGTGTCAGAGGAAGGCACTACAGAGGGAAGTGCGTACGGCTCAGTACATCACTGCAGATCATCTTCCTGCCATCCAGGACCTCTACACCATAAAATGTAAATGTACACCAGAGGAAGGCCCTAAAAATTGTCAAGCACTCTAGCCACCCTTGTCATAGACTGTTCTCTCTGCTACCACACGGCAAGCGTCATTCCCCTTCAATGAAGACTTCTGACTGGCTCATGGATTGAGGTTTCAGCATTGTCTCAATGAAGAGTAGTGAGTTACACTAGCCACGTGTGACATGCACGAGCAGATTACAACCCTGCCAGAACGAGCGGCAGGCGGAGGAGCAATATCCACCGTCGTAGTGCGGAGGAAGCCTGGAATGTGAAGCTAACTGAAGCTGCTTAGCTTTAGAAAACCCAGAGTAGATCCAGCTTGCTTTGTAGGTTACTACTCAGGCTTTTTTCACTATGCCAGATGTGTTAGAATGCACTCAAACACGCTCACATTCAAGCCTGTGCATGCTTACACACACACACGCAGTCTAAGTTAGGGTATATACTGATTTCTATAGGGTCTCGGACTGAAACACTGATCTAGTGTGACACACACCTTGACACATTAATCTTCATGTTAAATTCATTGAATATATATATATTTATTTAAGTGGTGCTCAAATGATCCCTCTCTCCCTCCTTTTAGTCAGTGGAGGAATAAAACCCTGGTTTCAGTCTCAGGGGGAAAAGGGAGATGAATTAGCATCAATCCAGTCCATTCAGCATCCAAAATGGATCCCTATATAGTGCCCTACTTAAGACCAGAGCCCTATGGAACCCTATATAGTGCACTACTTTAGACCAGGGCCCTATGGAACCCTATATAGTGCACTACTTTAGACCAGAATATCAAATGGGTCCATATTGAAGTATTACATCAGTTATAAAAACACCTATAAAAATAATATATATTTTTTGTAATTCAGTTCAGTTCTCCTTTTTAAATTCCATTCTCTGTTCCTGTTTTTCTCCGTTTTCGCCATATTATTACAACAACAACAACAATAGTTCTAAGGCTTAAACCACATCAGGAGACCACTTTTGAAGTCTGGCAAAATAAATATTGGACATTTTGAGGGGTTTAACCCTTTGATTCAGATGAGCACCAGCAAGAGACTTTAATTGGTTAGTTAGCTGTGTTTCTGTAGCACACAATGGAACTGCAGAGATTCCTGAACAAATCATCACTGGATTCATGAAAATAATCATGACAGCATCCTGCCAGGTTGATCACAGGCTACTTTGTAGTTCACATTGAACTGAGAAGGGGATTTTTGAAAGCCTTTCCATCTAGCAGAAGATGGTTGTCATTAGAATCATCGCTAACGGCTTTACAGTTTTTAAATTTAGCTTTATTTAATTAGGCAAGTCATTTAAGAACACATTCTTATTTACAACGACGGCCTCGGAACAGTGGGTTAACTGCCTTGTTCAGGGGGCAGAACGACAGATGTTTACCTTGTCAGCTCAGGGATTCGACCTAGCAACCTTTCGGTTACTAGTCCAACGCTCTGACTGCCGCCAACGTGGTAGACAAACTCATACAGACAGAAAGGGGAATTTCTATGCAGTTTCTTCTTCAGAAAATACACATCATGCCTTATAATAATAATCAAATTAAAACATGTTCTACTTAGTCTAGTTGATTTCATACTTGGTTCAATGCATTTTTGAAAATTGTTGAATTCCGTCTTAATGTCTGGACTCTATGATTCCTCTTCTACGTTCTCCGCAGCCCTTCCTATGTGTGTAGACACACAAACACACACGTGTAAATACACCTTAGCCAAAGACATTTAAACTCAGTTTATAATTCCTGACATTTAATCCTAGAAATAAATGCCCTGTTTTAGGTCAGTTAAAATAAAGCGGTGAACCGAAGAATGTGAAATGTCAGAATAATAGTAGAGAGAATGATTTATTTCAGCTTTTATTTCTTTCATCACATTCCCAGTGGGTCAGAAGTTTACATACACTCAATTAGTATTTGGTAGCATTGCCTTTAAACTGTTTAACTTGGGTCAAACGTGTCAGGTAGCCTTCCACAAGGTTCCCACAATACGTTGAGTGAATTTTGGCCCATTCCTCCTGACAGAGCTGGTGTAACTGAGTCAAGTTTGTAGGCCTCCTTGCTCGCACACGCTTTTTCACTTCTGCCCACAAATTGTCTATAGGAGAGGTCAGGTCTTTGTGATGGCCACTCCAATACTTTGACTTTGTTGTCCTTAAGCCATTTTGCCACAACTTTGGAAGTATGTTTGGGGTCATTGTCCATTTGGAAGACTCATTTATGACCAAGCTTTAACTTCCTGACTGATGTCTTGAGATGTTGCTTCAATATATCTACATCATTCCCCTCCTCATGATGTCATCTGTTTTGTGAAGTGCACCAGTCCCTCCTGCAGCAAAGCACCCCCACAACATGATGCTGCCACTCCCATTCTTCACGGTTGGGATGGTGTTCTTCGGCTTGCAAGCATCCCCCTTTTTCCTCCAAACATAACGATGGTCATTATAGCCAAAAGGTTATATTTTTGGTCTCATCAGACCTGAGGACATTTCTCCAAAAAGTACAATCTTTGTCCCATGTGCATTTTCACACTAAAGTACATTCATCTCTAGGAGACAGAACGCATCTCCTTCCTGAGCGGTATGACGGCTGCGTGGCCCCATGGTGCTTATACTTGCATACTATTGTTTGTACAGATGAATGTGGTACCTTCAGGTGTTTGGAAATTACTCCCAAGGATGAACCAGACTTGGAGATCTACAATTTTTCTTCTGAGGTCTTGGCTGATTTCTTTTAATTTTCCCATGATGTCAAGCAAAGAGGCACTGAGTTTGAAGGTAGGCCTTGAAATGCATCCCACAAGTACACCCCCAATTGACTCAAATGATGTCAATTAGCCTATCAGAAACTTCTAAAGCTATGACAATTTTCTGGAATTTTCCAAGCTGTTTAAAGGCACAGTCAATTTAGTGTATGTAAACTTCTGACCCACTGGAATTGTGATACAGTGAATTATAAGTGAAATAATCTGTCTGTAAACAATTGTTGGAAAAATTACTTGTGTCATGCACAAAGTAGATGTCCCAACAGACTTGCTAAAACTATAGTTTGTTGACAAGAAATTTGTGGAGGGGTTGAAAAACAAGTTAATGACTCCAACCTAAGTATATGCAAACTTCCAACTTCAACTGTATATATTCGTAGGTGTGTGCATGTGCGTGTGTGCGCACGCGTGTAGCTGTGTGTGTGTGTGTATACGTAGGTGTGTGCATGTAGCCCATTAAAATAGTGTTTGTACAGCAGCAGTCCCCTGAGACAGAGAGAGAAGAACCTGTTTCCAACAACCTAACAAGAATACTAACTAAGGAATGGAAGGAAGGAAGGGTGGTCAATTAAAGGTCTGGGCTCAGATGGATTCTAAAACCCTCCTATCCCCTCCATGTGTCCCCACAGCCATGTCCCTCATATTGGACATCATTTCCTCAAGAAACGAGAATACAAAAATACACTAAGTGAAATGACGCTGAATGAGACGACCCAGCTGCTCATTCAGTCACAGAGTGGACAGGACAGGTACAGGACAGGGACAGGTACAGTCATAAGTCTATGGGAGGCTGGGATCTATCAAAGCTGACCTATGAAACAAGTGACTGTGCAGTGTATCCAAAACCACCCAATTATAACAACACACAATTATAGGCCGAGAAACAGACGGGACACACACACACACACACTTCTTATAACGGTGAATTACTATATAAAGCAAAAGGCCAATGGTGATACAGGTCTATGTTGTGGGGGTTAAGGTAGGACAGTACCCACCTACCTACAGGTCTATGTTGTGGGGGTTAAGGCAGACCAGTACCCACCTACCTACAGGTCTATGTTGTGGGGGTTAAGGTAGGCCAGTACCCACCTACCTACAGGTCTATGTTGTGGGGGTTAAGGCAGGCCAGTACCCACCTACCTACAGGTCTATGTTGTGGGGGTTAAGGTAGGACAGTACCCACCTACCTACAGGTCTATGTTGTGGGGGTTAAGGTAGGACAGTACCCACCTACCTACAGGTCTATGTTGTGGGGGTTAAGGTAGGACAGTACCCACCTACCTACAGGTCTATGTTGTGGGGGTTAAGGCAGACCAGTACCCACCTACCTACAGGTCTATGTTGTGGGGGTTAAGGTAGGCCAGTACCCACCTACCTACAGGTCTATGTTGTGGGGGTTAAGGCAGGCCAGTACCCACCTACCTACAGGTCTATGTTGTGGGGGTTAAGGCAGGCCAGTACCCACCTACCTACAGGTCTATGTTGTGGGGGTTAAGGCAGGCCAGTACCCACCTACCTACAGGTCTATGTTGTGGGGGTTAAGGCAGGACAGTACCCACCTACCTACAGGTCTATGTTGTGGGGGTTAAGGTAGGACAGTACCCACCTACCTACAGGTCTATGTTGTGGGGGTTAAGGTAGGCCAGTACCCACCTACCTACAGGTCTATGTTATGGGGGTTAAGGCAGGCCAGTACCCACCTACCTACAGGTCTATGTTGTGGGGGTTAAGGTAGGACAGTACCCACCTACCTACAGGTCTATGTTGTGGGGGTTAAGGTAGGCCAGTACCCACCTACCTACAGGTCTATGTTGTGGGGGTTAAGGCAGGACAGTACCCACCTACCTACAGGTCTATGTTGTGGGGGTTAAGGTAGGCCAGTACCCACCTACCTACAGGTCTATGTTGTGGGGGTTAAGGCAGGACAGTACCCACCTACCTACAGGTCTATGTTGTGGGGGTTAAGGTAGGACAGTACCCACCTACCTACAGGTCTATGTTGTGGGGGTTAAGGTAGGCCAGTACCCACCTACCTACAGGTCTATGTTGTGGGGGTTAAGGCAGGACAGTACCCACCTACCTACAGGTCTATGTTGTGGGGGTTAAGGTAGGACAGTACCCACCTACCTACAGGTCTATGTTGTGGGGGTTAAGGTAGGACAGTACCCACCTACCTACAGGTCTATGTTGTGGGGGTTAAGGTAGGACAGTACCCACCTACCTACAGGTCTATGTTGTGGGGGTTAAGGTAGGACAGTACCCACCTACCTACATGTCTATGTTGTGGGGGTTAAGGTAGGACAGTACCCACCTACCTACAGGTCTATGTTGTTAAGGCAGGGGGGTTAAGGTAGGACAGTACCCACCTACCTACAGGTCTATGTTGTGGGGGTTAAGGTAGGACAGTACCCACCTACCTACAGGTCTATGTTGTGGGGGTTAAGGTAGGACAGTACCCACCTACCTACAGGTCTATGTTGTGGGGGTTAAGGCAGGACAGTACCCACCTACCTACAGGTCTATGTTGTGGGGGTTAAGGTAGGACAGTACCCACCTACCTACAGGTCTATGTTGTGGGGGTTAAGGTAGGACAGTACCCACCTACCTACAGGTCTATGTTGTGGGGGTTAAGGTAGGACAGTACCCACCTACCTACAGGTCTATGTTGTGGGGGTTAAGGTAGGCCAGTACCCACCTACCTACAGGTCTATGTTGTGGGGGTTAAGGCAGGCCAGTACCCACCTACCTACAGGTCTATGTTGTGGGGGTTAAGGCAGGACAGTACCCACCTACCTACAGGTCTATGTTGTGGGGGTTAAGGTAGGACAGTACCCACCTACCTACAGGTCTATGTTGTGGGGGTTAAGGTAGGCCAGTACCCACCTACCTACAGGTCTATGTTGTGGGGGTTAAGGCAGGACAGTACCCACCTACCTACAGGTCAGGACAGTCTATGTTGTTGTGGGGGTTAAGGTAGGACAGTACCCACCTACCACAGGTCTATGTTGTGGGGGTTAAGGTAGGACAGTACCCACCACCTACCTACAGGTCTATGTTGTGGGGGTTAAGGTAGGACAGTACCCACCTACCTACAGGTCTATGTTGTGGGGGTTAAGGCAGGACAGTACCCACCTACCTACAGGTCTATGTTGTGGGGGTTAAGGTAGGACAGTACCCACCTACCTACAGGTCTATGTTGTGGGGGTTAAGGTAGGCCAGTACCCACCTACCTACAGGTCTATGTTGTGGGGGTTAAGGTAGGACAGTACCCACCTACCTACAGGTCTATGTTGTGGGGGTTAAGGTAGGACAGTACCCACCTACCGACAGGTCTATGTTGTGGGGGTTAAGGTAGGACAGTACCCACCTACCTACAGGTCTATGTTGTGGGGTTTAAGGTAGGACAGTACCCACCTACCTACAGGTCTATGTTGTGGGGGTTAAGGTAGGCCAGTACCCACCTACCTTCATTTATTTGCAAAGTTTAAAAAAATAAAAAATTCCATTTTGAGACTTCGTTCGATTGGTCAAAAGGAAAGACGACTCTCGGCCGACCAAGGTTTGTTTTAGTCGGGGACAGCCCTAACACACACACACACACACACACACACACACACCTCCCCGGTGACAGAAAGAGGAGACGTGTGCTGACAACAGCTGGCTAATGACTAACACCCACTCCTGTCTTCCGTTCCCATCCCGCCATCTCCCAGCATCCTGTCTCTGGGCTGCTGACATTAGTGACTTAACAAGCCCTGAGTACCTGCACACACACACACACACCTCAGACAGTAGAGATTTCTGCGTCGCTCCTCAAACCTTCCCATGCAATTAACTAACTTCCACACCTCCGAATTGTACTGGGACAGGGTGACAGTCCACACACACGTGGTGTGTGTGTGTATAGGACAGGGTGACAGTCACACCCACACGTGTCTCAAATGGTGTGGAGTGTGTGACCAGTCTGTGTGACCAGTCTGTGTGCTGACCAGTGTAGAGGGAAGACCAGCTGACCAGTAGAGAGGGTGTAGTGTAGAGGGAAGACCAGTGACCAGTCTAGAGAGGTGTAGGATAGATAGCTGACCAGTCTGGGTGACAGTCTCACACCCACAGCAGAGGAATACTCTCTCTCAAATGGCTCGGGAGTGTAAAGGGAAGACCAGCTGACCAGTCTAGAGAGGATAGAGGGAAGACCAGCTGACCAGTCTAGAGAGGATAGACCAGCTGACCAGTCTAGAGAGGGTAGACCAGCTGACCAGTCTAGAGAGGGTAGACCAGCTGACCAGTCTAGAGAGGATAGAGGGAAGACCAGCTGACCAGTCTAGAGAGGATAGACCAGCTGACCAGTCTAGAGAGGGTAGACTAGCTGACCAGTCTAGAGAGGGTAGACTAGCTGACCAGTCTAGAGAGGGGACTAGCTGACCAGTCTAGAGAGGGTAGACCAGTCAGAGAGGGTAGAGCTGATTTTGACCAGTCTAGAGAGGGTAGACTAGCTGACCAGTCTAGAGAGGGTAGACTAGCTGACCAGTCTAGAGAGAGGGAAGACTAGCTGACCAGTCTAGAGAGGGTAGACTAGCTGACCAGTCAGTCTGACCAGAGAGGGTAGACTAGCTGACCAGTCTAGAGAGGGTAGACTAGCTGACCAGTCTAGAGAGGGTAGACTAGCTGACCAGTCTAGAGAGGGTAGACTAGCTGACCAGTCTAGAGAGGGTAGACTAGCTGACCAGTCTAGAGAGGGTAGACTAGCTGACCAGTCTAGAGAGGGTAGACTAGCTGACCAGTCTAGAGAGGGTAGACTAGCTGACCAGTCTAGAGAGGGTAGACTAGCTGACCAGTCTAGAGAGGGTAGACTAGCTGACCAGTCTAGAGAGGGTAGACTAGCTGACCAGTCTAGAGAGGGTAGACTAGCTGACCAGTCTAGAGAGGGTAGACTAGCTGACCAGTCTAGAGAGGATAGAGGGAAGACTAGCTGACCAGTCGGATCCATCCATGTGAAGCTAGCCACAATAAGGATTAGCCACAACAGTGGAAATTGCGGATAGCCTTCAAAATAAAAGTATGGCATATTTCTACTATTTGTAGTTATTTGCATCACTGTCAAGCCGGCTGCTTATAGCCTTAGCTTTGGGCAACAGGGTTAAGTAGCTGGATAGCCATTTATTTTCATGAACTGAAGTTCAATTTCACTAGGCAAACAACAAGTGGTAACCAAGCTAATACTTACTCAGAATGATTCCTAAATCATTGCTAAGAATAATGAAAATGACTGCAGTTTCTACTGGTCATTGTTTTCAGGCTGGTTGTATTGGTGTTAGCTAGGTACCAAGCTAAATCAGTTTCTACTGGTCATTGTTTTCAGGCTGGTTGTGTTGGTGTTAGCTAGGTACCAAGCTAAATCAGTTTCTACTGGTCATTGTTTTCAGGCTGGTTGTGTTGGTGTTAGCGAGGTACCAAGCTAAATCAGTTTCTACTGGTCATTGTTTTCAGGCTGGTTGTGTTGGTGTTAGCTAGGTACCAAGCTAAATCAGTTTCTACTGGTCATTGTTTTCAGGCTGGTTGTGTTGGTGTTAGCTAGGTACCAAGCTAAATCAGTTTCTACTGGTCATTGTGTTCAGGCTGGTTGTGTTGGTGTTAGCGAGGTACCAAGCTAAATCTGGTTGAAGTCGAACAAATGATGCTTTATTACCAACGCGGTATTGTAAACACATCGTTCGTGGCCGGTGTTAGCAGACTTTTTTGTACGGCTTTGACAGAGCTACTGTATCTTTTTTTAGACACGCAAAGACCCAAACGGCGTTCCGTAGTATGTATGTCGTGAAGCTAATAGCTGTGACGCTATTACTGTGTAACTCCGGGTAGGGCAACATCTGAAAAATAGCGCACTTGGTAGTGTGTACCGGTGCTCGTCCAGTCTCGGCGAAAGCCAACATCACCCGCGACAGAGAACGGTTGATTTTCAAGGGCAATGAATTCCATTATCTTGGCGTTAATGTATTTCGCCTTTGAGTTGTCTCGCTGAAATGTTCTTACTCTTTTTCAAATGACTGCTGGACTTGTTGACTCCTCGATCCACACAGCAGACATTGTGGGCGAGGTTAGGAATGCTGTGTTGCACAAAAATGTACGTGGTGTCAATACGTCATCTACCTATGTTCTATATCTACATGTTCCATATCTCCATGTTCTATATCTCCATGTTCCATATCTCCATGTTCCATATCTCCATGTTCCATATCTCCATGTTCTATATCTCCATGTTCTATATCTCCATGTTCTATATCTCCATGTTCCATATCTCCATGTTCCATATCTCCATGTTCCATATCTCCATGTTCCATATCTCCATGTTCTATATCTCCATGTTCTATATCTACATATCTCCATGTTCCATATCTCCATGTTCCATATCTCCATGTTCTATATCTCCATGTTCTATATCTCCATGTTCTATATCTCCATGTTCTATATCTCCATGTTCTATATCTCCATGTTCTATATCTCCATGTTCTATATCTCCATGTTCCATATCTCCATGTTCCATATCTCCATGTTCCATATCTCCATGTTCCATATCTCCATGTTCCATATCTCCATGTTCCATATCTCCATGTTCTATATCTCCATGTTCTATATCTCCATGTTCCATATCTCCATGTTCCATATCTCCATGTTCTATATCTATCTAGCTATGTTTTATTAGGTATGTTTTATTAGGTATGTTTTATTAGGTATGTTTTATTAGGTATGTTTTATTAGGTATGTACAGCAGCTATGACATCGGTTTTTCACATCTGCGTTAAACTAGACATCGGCCGATACCGATGTGTTCACCGATATACATCGTGCATTCCTAATTATGATCACATATCACATATCCCATTAACAAGAATGAATGGCGACATGGCTTGGGTATGAGGGGCGAGACACGTTCAGCCCCCAGGACCTTAATAGGGAATAGGGTACCAATAGAACTCTGGTCTAAAGTAGTGCACTATATAGGGAATAGGGTACCAATAGAACTCTGGTCTAAAGTAGTGTACTATATAGGGAATAGGGTACCATAGAGCTCTGGTCTAAAGTAGTGCACTATATAGGGAATAGGGCTCTGGTCTAAAGTAGTGCACTATATATGGAATAGGGCTCTGGTCTAAAGTAGTGCACTATATAGGGAATAGGGTTCTATAGGGCTCTGGTCTAAAGTAGTGCACTATATATGGAATAGGTTCTCTGGTCTAAGTAGTGCCACTATATATGGAATAGGGCTCTGGTCTAAAGTAGTGCACTATATAGGGACTAGGGTGCCATTTGGAAGGCAGCATGATCATCATGTCTTGACATTACTCTGACCCCAATCACACTAGACATCAACATGAATCACACATGCTAACACTATCGAACTGAGCTTCGAGGATGATTTTTATGAATTGTTCCAGCTTGGGGTAGTTAGCACTAGTTACAGTTTTAACTCACTCAAAGAATGACTATTATATTGACAAGACAGTCGATTGAACGCACAAACAACAACAACGACGACGAGCCAGGCGGGAGGTGGGACCATTCCAGCCAATAAGAGGGCAGATTTAGTCTGATCTTTACATCTGTACTGTGACAGCATGGACAGTGTCACGGAGGCTATCTCCATTTTAAAGTGGTACGTTTTCGTCTTCATTGGCTGATGGCTCCCAACTCATAGGAATCCCCACCCAGTTGACTACTTTAAAAAACGGTGGAAGCCCTCAATGGCAAAGTCCATTAAAACAGGTTATATCCATGATGAGTCCTCTATCGCTATGGCGACAAGCACAATCCTAATATA
Source organism: Oncorhynchus keta (assembly GCF_023373465.1). Classification (NCBI taxonomy): domain Eukaryota; kingdom Metazoa; phylum Chordata; class Actinopteri; order Salmoniformes; family Salmonidae; genus Oncorhynchus; species Oncorhynchus keta. The sequence continues at coordinate 1,025,045 of NC_068426.1, forward strand.
AAAGTAGTTTGTTTTACAAGTTTCTGAATTCCTAACACCTTAACCACTATAACCAACTCATATTTCATCAAATAAACCTACATTAGAAATGCAATCGTTTGTTGACCAAAAGTCGACATTCATTAACCTCGATACAAAAAATCTTAAAATCGAGGTCTTATTTTTCCTGGGGAGATTTTTTTGGGCTGAGTAAACCTCTCGTTTCGCCTCCTCCTCTCTGACTTACTGCAATAACTAGTCACACACCCCCTCCCCCCTCAATGTCAAATGGAGCTGAAAGTTGTTACATTGCACTGAAAGTTACAATAGGGCCTTGACTACATTCTGGTATTGATGAGATAGAATATAGTAACCTAAATACATTGGACTGTTGTAGAGACTGGCCTGCCAGCCCTATTAAAAAGTAGCCTATTCTGCATTACAGAAAGTGCGTCGCAAAATTGCAAGCTAGGCCTAAGTGGCCTGCGTCGGTTTACAATCTACATCGTGCAGTGAACAACGTTGTTACCCTACCTGCGACATAAGTCTTCTTGGTAGGGCACTAAGTAGGGATCCTCCCGGAGAAATTCGCTTAGATCTGGCAGCTCGGTAAATTCATCGCGTTCTGAATGGTCCGCCATCTTATGTTCCGTGATTATTCTAGAAGCAGACGAACTATAGTTTTATAACGCCGACATATACTGAAACTGGTAACTGTTAAAGTTAAGATTCATAAACTGCAAGCAGAGTGGCTTTATACTGTCTTCTAAAAAGTTTTCGGACACACGTGTGGAGGGGGCGGGGTGTCCGACAACACACAGATACTTGTTTTAGTCCCTCCCATGCGGAGCCAGACGCAAAAACATATACATATATATATATATACACATATACACACATATATATATATATATATATATATACAGAGACATAGATATATACATAGATATATATACATAGATATATATATACATAGGTATATACATAGATATATACATATTGTAGCGACCCGCACAGACAGCTGTGTGTTATGTGTTAGGCTAGGAGGTGGTTGTGTTGTACTGACCAGTACCCGGTGTTCGCGGGGTCCGACCTGTCAATCAACCTGCTATCTGCCAATCACGGGAATGCCTGGAATGTTCTGATGCCGGGCTTCCTGGTGGTTGGCGGAGTGGCGGGGAGGGGGGTGGAGCATTGGAAGACCAGGTTCAGCCTTTGTTCTCTCTCTCTTACGTCTGGGCTTCACAAGAGAAGGTCACGATTGGCTTGTGGGTTATCTGTCATCTATTTGGCGTGTGCTACGGCCCAAACAGTAGCCTGTGTAAAGTTGGTTTAATAAACCGTCAATTCGCAAACTCAAGCCTCTGTCTGGACAATTGTTCATTTATGATCCAGTCAGGTCATTACAATATACAGAGATATATACATAGATATATATACATATACATAGATATATATATACATAGATATATACAGAGACATAGATATATACATAGACATAGATATATACATATGCATATACATAGATATATACATAGATATATACATAGATATATACATAGACATATACATAGATATATACATATACATAGATATATACATATACATAGATATATACATATACTTAGATATAAACATAGATATATGCATATACATAGATATATACATAGATATATACATATACATATACATAGATATATACATAGATATATACATATACATAGATATATAGATATATACATATACATAGTATATATACATATACATAGATATATACATATACATGTATATATACATATACATAGATATATACATATACATGTATATATACATATACATAGATATATACATATACATATATATATACATATACATAGATATATACATATACATGTATATATACATATACATAGATATATACATATACATATACATAGATATATACATAGATATATACATATACATAGATATATACATATACATAGATATATACATATACATATACATAGATATATACATATACATAGATATATACATATACATAGATATATACATATACATAGATATATATATATACATATACATAGATATATACATATACATGTATATATACATATACATAGATATATACATATACATGTATATATACATATACATAGATATATACATAGACATATACATATACATATACATATACATAGATTTATACATAGATATATACATATACATAGATATATACATAGATATATACATATACATAGATATATACATAGATATATACATATACATAGATATATACATATACATATACATATACATATACATATACATAGATTTATACATAGATATATACATATACATATACATATACATATACATAGATATATACATATACATAGATATATACATATACATAGATATATACATATACATATACATATACATAGATTTATACATAGATATATACATATACATATACATAGATATATACATAGATATATACATATACATAGATATATACATATACATAGATATATACATATACATAGATATATACATAGATATATACATAGATATATACATATACATAGATATATACATATACATGTATATATACATATACATAGATATATACATATACATGTATATATACATATACATAGATATATACATATACATAGACATAGATATATACATAGACATATACATATACATATACATAGATTTATACATAGATATATACATAGATATATACATATACATAGATATATATATACATAGATATATACATATACATATACATATACATATACATATACATAGATATATATATACATATACATAGATATATACATATACATAGATATATACATATACATAGATATATACATATACATAGATATATACATATACATAGATATATACATATACATATACATAGATATATACATAGATATATACATATACATAGATATATACATATACATATACATATACATATACATAGATATATACATAGACATATACATATACATATACATATACATATACATATACATAGATATATACATGTACATATACATATACATAGATATATACATATACATATACATATACATATACATAGATTTATACATAGATATATACATATACATAGATATATACATATACATATACATAGATATATACATATACATATACATAGATATATACATATACATATACATAGATATATACATATATACATAGATATATACATATACATAGATATATACATATACATAGATATATACATATACATAGATATATACATATACATAGATATATACATATACATATACATAGATATATACATATGCATGGCTTATTCCAAAATACAGCAGGTCACAGAAGTGCATAATCCACATTTTGTTGGCCTTACATCTCTCTTCCACATCTGCGGAAGCCTGTAGCCTTTATTGATAGAAATGACACCATTTATTGCTAGCAGCCTAAGTGCTGGCGGTCTGGCTGGGCTACTTTCAAAATAAGCTGCTGCATTATTGTCTCTCTATTCTGCATAACACATGTTCCTATATTTTCCAATGTGTCAATGGATGTTTTTCCAATGTTATATGTCAACATACAATACTTGAATATATATACTTGAATATATATACTTGAATATATATATATATTATATATGACAGCATGTGCTATATATATATCTTTTTTTTACACATTATTTTAGGCTATTAAATTTTGTTCTATTGAGTTACTTGTCTCTATTTTTTAAAATATATTTTTATATCCCCACTTTTCTTTCCTTCCTCTTGTCTGTCTTCGCTAAAGGCGATGCCGGTGACAGAAGGTGTCCGATAAAGACCGGTGAACTCCGTATTACTGTTTTTATTTCATTACAAACGTCTGTTTTACCCGTTTATTCTGCCTTAAGGCACCCCCCTCCCGGGTTCCCGACTCCTGGCACAACCCATTACCAGCGTGACCTGTGACCTGTGCACCGTTGCTTCCTCCAGAGTCCTCCGCTCTGCTGGCACTAATAAAGTAGATCAAGGAAAAGACACTTGTATTCTGCTCCACCGGGAGCTCTAGAGGGGAAATAGAATGAATAATGAAAATGGGTTATTTTATATTTTTGCCTCCTCAAAGTAGCCTATAGCCCTACAGTACTGCATCCACTCTCCGTATAGGCCTACTGGAAGAAACATGTACTGTCAAGGACTGAGGCATTTCTTCCCAGTACACCTAGAAGACAATCAATCACATTTAATTTATAGAGACATTTTTTTTTTACATCAGCCGATGTCACAAAGTGCTATAAAGAAAACCCAGCCTAAAACCTCCAAACAGCAGAAGCACGGTGGCAAGGGAAGAATTCACTCGATAAACAGGAACCTAGGAAGAAACCTAGAGAGGAACCAGGCTCTGAGGGGGTGGCCAGTCCTCTTCTGGCTGTGCCGGGTGGAGATTATAACAGAACATGGGGCCAAGATGTTCAAACGTTCATAGACGACCAGCAGGGTAAAATAATAATAATCACAGTGGTTGTCGAGGGTGCAGCAAATGTGCTTCCATTTTCAGAATTGAACCATCATAGATGGATCATGGACCGGAGCTCCTTGTTACTATGGTGATGATTGTTTGTTTTATGGATGTTTGCTGTTTGTTTTTTTGTGATGTGAAAAATTGAATAGAAATGTAATCACACAATAAAATAAAAAAATGATGAAATGATCCGAGTAAGAGATGACTGCTATTAGAAGAAGAGAAGAACCGACTGTTATATCATTTGTTATTCATTTCTGAGAGTGAAAGGGAGTTTGAGACGAGGATAGTAAAAACCTCACAGTTTTCTGCCCCAAGGTGAAAGCTTTTATTTTAGTTGAAGTTATGTTTTATAACCCTGAGCTCTGAGGCATTCGTGTAAAACCACTAAGCAGTTTACTTGCGAAGCAGTGTGCCGATGCCTGTAAATCGCTTTTACCAAAAGGACGTGATCAACGACGGCCAAAGCTTCGCTTTGTTTTATTTGGCAAAATGTAAAATACTTACAATATAAATTATAAACAGAATGAAGAGCCACGTAAATCCTGACAGTAATTAGCATTGTCAGCACCAGTAAATAAATAAATAACCTGTAGAGTACCAGAGAATGAGTCATAATACCCATAAAACCTATCGGTCAAAAATGGGGAAATGATTCTAATAATTTTTTCCACCATTCCATTTATCCTATAATGGATTTTAGAAACACTTAAAATGGTCTGTGTTTCCTGTAGGCGTGACGTTTTAATAACCGTGTCCATCTCTCTAAGACAGGGCCTCCCGAGTGGCACATCGGTCTACGGCCCTGCATCGCAGCGCGAGAGGCATCACTACAGATCTGGGTTTGATCCCAGGCTGTATCCCGGCCGGCCGCAACCCGCGAGACCCATGAGGCGGCGTAACAATTGACCCAGCGTCGTCCGGGTTAGGGGAGGGTTTGGCCGGCAGGGATATCCTTGTCCCTAGCGACTCCTTGTGACGACCCTGACTTCGGTCGCCAGCTGTACAGTGTTTCCTCCGACACATGGGTGCGGCTGGCTTCCGGGTTAATAAACGGGCATTGTGTCAAGAAGCCTATAGGCCTATAAGCCTATATATAAGCCTATATAGGCACGGCTCTCGCCTTTTCCCTTTGCAGCGATGGGGACAAGACTGTATCTACCAATCGCACATCACGTAATTGGGGAGGAAAAAAAGGGGTAAAAAGCACCTTAAAAAATGAAATGAAATCCCTCCACTTTGTAGGTAGGAGAGAGTTGTTGAGGCCTTTGTGGCTTAAATTTATATGACAAGAACATGCTGTCATTCTTGCAAAAATGTTTCAGATGGACTAAATATTAATTATTGGATGGTTCTTCCATTGATCGAGTCCCCACCTATAAATATCTAGGCATTTCGGATTGACAAGGACTTCATATTTTAAAAAAACAACATACAGATGAGTTAGTTAAAGCGCTAAGATTGAATTAAAGTGGATCTTGCCTCTCCCCGAAACAGCAGGAAGCAGATTGCACAGTCAACTTTCCTACCAGGTCTTGATTATAGTGACGCCATCTCCCAGAATGCAACAGCCACTACTCTTAAACCATTGGATGTTGTCTACCGTAGCGCCATTTGACTTTATCACATCACTGCATCAAAAGGTTGACCTCATTATTAAAGTCCCACAGGTCATTTCACTATTCCCTTCTTCTTTTGGGGTTTTGTTTGCGAAGCTCTACGACATAAGCTTCCAACGTTGCTGTTAAAATATAAAAACATGAGATACCAAACCCCTTCACAAGGTTGGATAGCTCTTGAAGTTCTGTCTCCACCCAACAAGGTAAATCTGCTTTTTATTTTTTATATATTTTTTTAGCTTTTAAAGCACGTTATGGCTAGAACCAACTACAAAAAAGCATTACGATTGGATGTTCTGATGCCACTCGGGGCAATTTAAAATCATGTTTGGGGACCTTATTGAGGATTATAATTGGACAGCGGTATCGCTGTGAAACAGCTCTATAGCTAGTTGTTATTGGTCAAATTATGGATCCAAAGTTGTTTGTAAAAGTGAGTTTAAAAAAAAGAGTTAAATTCAAACCCAAAGTTGATAGGCAAGTGATGAAATACGGACAAAGTTCTGTTTGATCCTGTTGTGCTGCTGGACACAACTTACAAACGTATCCTTACAATCTCACTTGGCAGCTGGCTCAACCCGTAGAGCTGATAGAGCTGTGGTGATAGAGGTAGAGCTGATAGAGCTGTGGTGATAGAGGTAGAGCTGATAGAGCTGTGGTGATAGACCTAGAGCTGATAGAGCTGTGGTGATAAAGGTAGAGCTGATAGAGCTGTGGTGATAGAGGTAGAGCTGATAGAGCTGTGGTGATAAAGGTAGAGCTGATAGAGCTGTGGTGATAGAGGTAGAGCTGATAGAGCTGTGGTGATAGAGGTAGAGCTGATAGAGCTGTGGTGATAGAGGTAGAGATGTGGAGATAGGGGTAGAGGTGATAGAGCTGTGGTGATAGAGGTAGAGCTGATAGAGCTGTGGTGATAGAGGTAGAGATGTGGAGATAGGGGTAGAGGTGATAGAGCTGTGGTGATAGAGGTAGAGTAGATAGAGCTGTGGTGATAGAGGTAGAGATGATAGAGCTTTGGTGATAGAGGTAGAGTAGATAGAGCTGTGGAGATAGAGGTAGAGCTGTGGTGATGGAGGTAGAGCTGTGGTGATGGAGGTAGAGTAGATAGATCTGTGGTGATGGAGGTAGATCTGTGGTGATGGAGGTAGAGCTGTGGTGATGGAGGTAGAGCTGTGGTGATGGAGGTAGAGCTGTGGTGATGGAGGTAGAGCTGTGGTGATGGAGGTAGATCTGTGGTGATGGAGGTAGAGCTGTGGTGATGGAGGTAGAGCTGTGGTGATGGAGGTAGAGCTGTGGTGATGGAGGTAGAGCTGTGGTGATGGAGGTAGAGCTGTGGTGATGGAGGTAGAGCTGTGGTGATGGAGGTAGATAGATCTGTGGTGATGGAGGTAGAGCTGTGGTGATGGAGGTAGATCTGTGGTGATGGAGGTAGAGCTGTGGTGATGGAGATAGATCTGTGGTGATGGAGGTAGAGCTGTGGTGATGGAGGTAGATCTGTGGTGATGGAGGTAGAGCTGTGGTGATGGAGGTAGAGCTGTGGTGATGGAGGTAGATCTGTGGTGATGGAGGTAGAACTGTGGTGATGGAGGTAGAGCTGTGGTGATGGAGGTAGATCTGTGGTGATGGAGGTAGAGCTGTGGTGATGGAGGTAGAGCTGTGGTGATGGAGGTAGAGCTGTGGAGATAGAGGTAGAGCTGTGGTGATGGAGGTAGAGCTGTGGTGATGGAGGTAGAGCTGTGGTGATGGAGGTAGATCTGTGGTGATGGAGGTAGAGCTGTGGTGATGGAGGTAGAGCTGTGGTGATGGAGGTAGAGCTGTGGTGATGGAGGTAGATCTGTGGTGATAGAGGTAGATCTGTGGTGATGGAGGTAGAGCTGTGGTGATGGAGGTAGATCTGTGGTGATGGAGGTAGAGCTGTGGTGATGGAGGTAGAGCTGTGGTGATGGAGGTAGAGCTGTGGTGATGGAGGTAGAGCTGTGGTGATGGAGGTAGAGCTGTGGTGATGGAGGTAGTGATGATATGAGGTGATATAAACAGTTAAAATGTGATATAAACAGCCCAAAATGTAATTTAAAAAGTATTTTTACTATCATTCTTTATGTAATTTCTCTTTGTTTCATAGTGTAGTTTCATCTTCTTGTTATTCAGTTTAGTCACACGATTTCTGAATTTCTGAGGCACAGGATTGAGTCCCTGAATCGATTAGATGACAAATGAAAGGTTTCCTGAAACAATGTATTTCTAAACATTATTTGACAACTTTTTCTCCCCAATTGGTAGTTACAGACTTGTCCCATAGCTGCATGGCCTCGAGAGGCAAAGGTCGAGAGGGTTACTGTCACACCCTGAACATAGTTTGCTTTGTCTGTTTCTATGTTTAGTTTGGTCAGAGTGTGATCTGAGTGGGCATTCTATGTTGGATGTCTAGTTTGTCTGTTTCTATGTTTGTTTGGTCAGGGTGTGATCTGAGTGGGCATTCTATGTTGTGTGTCTAGTTTGTCTGTTTCTATGTTTGTTTGGTCAGGGTGTGATCTGAGTGGGCATTCTATGTTGTGTGTCTAGTTTGTCTGTTTCTATGTTTGTTTGGTCAGGGTGTGATCTGAGTGGGCATTCTATGTTGTGTGTCTAGTTTGTCTGTTTCTATGTTTGTTTGGTCAGGGTGTGATCTGAGTGGGCATTCTATGTTGGATGTCTAGTTTGTCTGTTTCTATGTTTGTTTGGTCAGGGTGTGATCTGAGTGGGCATTCTATGTTGGATGTCTAGTTTGTCTGTTTCTATGTTTGTTTGGTCAAGGTGTGATCTGAGTGGGCATTCTATGTTGGATGTCTAGTTTGTCTGTTTCTATGTCTTGTTTGGTCAGGGTGTGATCTGAGTGGGCATTCTATGTTGGGTGTCTAGTTTGTCTGTTTCTATGTTTTGTTTGGTCAGGGTGTGATCTGAGTGGGCATTCTATGTTGTGTGTCTAGTTTGTCTGTTTCTATGTTTGTTTGGTCAGGGTGTGATCTGAGTGGGCATTCTATGTTGTGTGTCTAGTTTGTCTGTTTCTATGTTTGTTTGGTCAGGGTGTGATCTGAGTGGGCATTCTATGTTGGATGTCTAGTTTGTCTGTTTCTATGTTTGTTTGGTCAGGGTGTGATCTGAGTGGGCATTCTATGTTGGATGTCTAGTTTGTCTGTTTCTATGTTTGTTTGGTCAAGGTGTGATCTGAGTGGGCATTCTATGTTGGATGTCTAGTTTGTCTGTTTCTATGTCTTGTTTGGTCAGGGTGTGATCTGAGTGGGCATTCTATGTTGTGTGTCTAGTTTGTCTGTTTCTATGTCTTGTTTGGTCAGGGTGTGATCTGAGTGGGCATTCTATGTTGGATGTCTAGTTTGTCTGTTTCTATGTCTTGTTTGGTCAGGGTGTGATCTGAGTGGGCATTCTATGTTGTGTGTCTAGTTTGTCTGTTTCTATGTTTTGTTTGGTCAGGGTGTGATCTGAGTGGGCATTCTATGTTGGATGTCTAGTTTGTCTGTTTCTATGTCTTGTTTGGTCAGGGTGTGATCTGAGTGGGCATTCTATGTTGGATGTCTAGTTTGTCTGTTTCTATGTTTGTTTGGTCAGGGTGTGATCTGAGTGGACATTTATGTTGTGTGTAGTTTGTCCGCATTCTATGTTGGATGTCTAGTTTGTCTGTTTCTATGTCTTGTTTGGTCAGGTTGTGATCTGAGTGGGCATTCTATGTTGGATGTCTAGTTTGTCTGTTTCTATGTTTGTTTGGTCAGGGTGTGATCTGAGTGGGCATTCTATGTTGGATGTCTAGTTTGTCTGTTTCTATGTCTTGTTTGGTCAGGGTGTGATCTGAGTGGGCATTCTATGTTGTGTGTCTAGTTTGTCTGTTTCTATGTCTTGTTTGGTCAGGGTGTGATCTGAGTGGGCATTCTATGTTGGATGTCTAGTTTGTCTGTTTCTATGTCTTGTTTGGTCAGGGTGTGATCTGAGTGGGCATTCTATGTTGTGTGTCTAGTTTGTCTGTTTCTATGTTTGTTTGGTCAGGGTGTGATCTGAGTGGGCATTCTATGTTGGGTGTCTAGTTTGTCTGTTTCTATGTCTTGTTTGGTCAGGGTGTGATCTGAGTGGGCATTCTATGTTGGATGTCTAGTTTGTCTGTTTCTATGTTTGTTTGGTCAGGGTGTGATCTGAGTGGGCATTCTATGTTGGATGTCTAGTTTGTCTGTTTCTATGTCTTGTTTGGTCAGGGTGTGATCTGAATGGGCATTCTATGTTGTGTGTCTAGTTTGTCTGTTTCTATGTTTGTTTGGTCAGGGTGTGATCTGAGTGGGCATTCTATGTTGGGTGTCTAGTTTGTCTGTTTCTATGTCTTGTTTGGTCAGGGTGTGATCTGAGTGGGCATTCTATGTTGGATGTCTAGTTTGTCTGTTTCTATGTTTGTTTGGTCAGGGTGTGATCTGAGTGGGCATTCTATGTTGGATGTCTAGTTTGTCTGTTTCTATGTCTTGTTTGGTCAGGGTGTGATCTGAATGGGCATTCTATGTTGTGTGTCTAGTTTGTCTGTTTCTATGTTTGTTTGGTCAGGGTGTGATCTGAGTGGGCATTCTATGTTGTGTGTCTAGTTTGTCTGTTTCTATGTCTTGTTTGGTCAGGGTGTGATCTGAATGGGCATTCTATGTTGGATGTCTAGTTTGTCTGTTTCTATGTCTTGTTTGGTCAGGGTGTGATCTGAGTGGGCATTCTATGTTGTGTGTCTAGTTTGTCTGTTTCTATGTTTGTTTGGTCAGGGTGTGATCTGAGTGGACATTCTATGTTGTGTGTCTAGTTTGTCTGTTTCTGTTCGGCCTGATATGGTTCTCAATCAGAGGCAGGTGTTAGTCGATGTCTCTGATTGGGAACCATATTTAGGTAGCCTGTTTTGTCATTGTGGGTTGTGGGTGATTGTCTATGTTAGTTGCTTGTGTCAGCACATTTCGTATAGAGCGTCATGGTGTTCAGTTTACTTCGTGTTTTTCGTCATCCGTTAAAATGATGCATTCACACCACGCTGCGGTCCGCTTCTTACGACACATCCTCTGAAACACGACCAAGCCACACTGCTCGCTTAACACAGAAGCTGCACTGCTCTGTCAGAGGAAACACGGTACAGCTGGTGACTGTGTCAGCATGCATGCCCCCGGTCTGCCACAGGAGTCCCTAGATGAGACCAGGACATACCAGCTGGCCAAGCCCTCACCTAACCCAGATGACGCTGGGCCAATTGTGCATCGCCTCATGGGTCTCCTGGTCGCGTCACAGCCCGGGATTGAACCCGGATCTGTAGTGACGCCTCATGCACTGCAGTACCTTAGGCCACTGCCCTATTTCAAACTTTTCAATTATGAATTTTGATTAACATGTGCTGTTCAGTGTTTTAAAATATAACATCCTACATTATGCAATGGAGGTCCCGTCTGTTGTAAAAGTGAGGTAAAAAGTAGGTTGCTTTGTTTCACAGTCACATGATCAATGACATCCCGAAGTTAAATCACAGGCTTTTTTTGAACTGTGTGTAGACCCAAAAGTTATCCTCCGAGTTTTTAGTTTGAGGAGTCAGCGAGGTAAGAAGGTCAACTCTTGAGTTCAAGTCGGGATAATCTGTCATTTGAAAGTGGCCCTTTTGGTCCAGGTCAATTGCTACGGCAATAATATATAATAATAATAATAATATATGCCATTTAGCAGACGCTTTTATCCAAAGCGACTTACAGTCATGTGTGCATACATTCTACGTATGGGTGGTCCCAGGAATCGAACCCACTACCCTGGCGTTACAAGCGCCATGCTCTACCAACTGAGCTACAGAAGGACAATGAATCCTTCAGAATGAACCTGCTCCAGGGCAGGCTACCTCAAGGCTAACTCAGGGCTAACTCAGGGCTAACTCAGGGCTAACTCAGGGCTAGCTCAGGGCTAACTCAGGGCTAGCTCAGGGCTAGCTCAGGGCTAACTCAGGGCTAACTCAAGGCTAACTCAGGGCTAACTCAGGGCTACCTCACGGCTAACTCAGGGCTAACTCATGGCTAACTCAGGGCTAACTCAGGGCTAGCTCAGGGCTAACTCAGGGCTAGCTCAGGGCTAACTCAGGGCTAGCTCAGGGCTAGCTCAGGGCTAACTCAGGGCTAACTCATGGCTACCTCACGGCTAACTCAGGGCTAACTCATGGCTACCTCACGGCTAACTCAGGGCTAACTCAGGGGTAACTCAGGGCTAGCTCAGGGCTAACTCAGGGCTAACTCAGGGCTACCTCACGGCTAACTCAGGGCTAACTCATGGCTAACTCAGGGCTAACTCAGGGCTAGCTCAGGGCTAACTCAGGGCTAACTCAGGGCTAGCTCAGGGCTAACTCAGGGCTAACTCATTGCTACCTCACGGCTAACTCAGGGCTAACTCAGGGCTAACTCATGGCTACCTCAGGGCTAACTCAGGGCTAACTCAGGGCTACCTCACGGCTAACTCAGGGCTAACTCAGGGCTAACTCAGGGCTACCTCACGGCTAACTCCACTTACCCTGAATTAAATTACTGCGCTGTTTAAGACCAATGAATGCTGCAACTAGCTCTCACAGTCTAATGTAAGAATTAGATGTTCATTCACGTTTTTCAAACGTCAAATGTTGAAGTTGTTGCAAAATATCAGGTTAAGTTTAAGGTATTAACTCAGAATTTTTAAGGTTATGTAGATAGATGTTGAATACTGACTTGTTTCATGGGTGACCTGGTAGGAACACGACATCATCATCCCCCTCATTAGAGGCAGAGTTGCAAAGAAAAAGCCATATCTCCGACTGGTCAATAAAAAGAAAAAATTAAGATGGCCAAAAGAACACAGACACTGGACAGAGGAACTCTGCCTAGAAGGCCAGCATCCCGGAGTCGCCTCTTCACTGTTGACATTGAGACTGGTGTTTTGTGGGTACTATTTAATGAAGCTGCCAGCTGAGGACTTGTGAGGCATCTGTTTTCTCAAACTAGACACTCTAATGAACTTGTCCTTTCTCTCAGTTGTGCACCGTGGCCTCCCACTCCTCTTTCTATTCTGGTTAGAGCCAGTTTGCGCTGTTCTGTGAAGGGAGTAGTACACAATGTTGTACGAGATCTTCAGTTCTTGGCAATTTCTCACATGGAATAGCCTTCATTTCTCAGAACAAGAAGAGACTGACAAGTTTTGAGCCTGTAATCAAACCCGCAAATGCTGTTGCTCCAGATACTCAACTTGTCTAAAGTAGGACAGTTTTATTGCTTCTTTAATCATCATAACAGTTTTCAGCTGTGCTAAAATAATTGCAAAAGGGTTTTCTAATGATCAATTAGCCTTTTAAAATGATAAACTTGGATGAGCTATAACACAATGTGCCATTGGAACACAGGAGTGATGGTTGCTGATAATGGGCCTCTTGTACGCCTATGTAGATATTTGGTTAAAAACCTGCCGTTTTCCAGCTACAATAGTAATTTACAACATGAACAATGTCTACGCTGTATTTTGGAGCAATTTGATGTTATTTTAATGGACAAAAAAAATTGCTTTTCTTTCAAAAACAAGGACATTTCTAAGTGACGCCAAACTTTTGAACGGGTAGTGCATACTATATGTAAGGTATACTATATGTAAGGTATACAATAGCTATGTATGTATACTATATGTATGTATACTATATGTAAGGTATACAATAGCTATGTATGTATACTATATGTATGTATACTATATGTAAGGTATACAATAGCTATGTATGTATACTATATGTATGTATACTATATGTAAGGTATACAATAGCTATGTATGTATACTATATGTATGTATACTATATGTAAGGTATACTATAGCTATGTATGTATACTATATGTAAGGTATACTATATGTAAGGTATACTATAGCTATGTATGTATACTATATGTAAGGTATACTATATGTAAGGTATACTATAGCTATGTATGTATACTATATGTAAGGTATACTATATGTAAGGTATACTATAGCTATGTATGTATGCTATATGTAAGGTATACTATATGTAAGGTATACTATAGCTATGTATGTATACTATATGTAAGGTATACTATATGTAAGGTATACTATAGCTATGTATGTATGCTATATGTAAGGTATACTATATGTAAGGTATACTATAGCTATGTATGTATACTATATGTAAGGTATACTATATGTAAGGTATACTATATGTAAGGTATACTATAGCTATGTATGTATACTATATGTAAGGTATACTATAGCTATGTATGTATACTATATGTAAGGTATACTATATGTAAGGTATACTATATGTAAGGTATACTATAGCTATGTATGTATGCTATATGTAAGGTATACTATATGTAAGGTATACTATATAGCTATGTATGTATACTATATGTAAGGTATACTATATGTAAGGTATACTATATGTAAGGTATACTATAGCTATGTATGTATACTATATGTAAGGTATACTATAGCTATGTATGTATACTATATGTAAGGTATACTATATGTAAGGTATACTATATGTAAGGTATACTATAGCTATGTATGTATGCTATATGTAAGGTATACTATATGTAAGGTATACTATAGCTATGTATGTATACTATATGTAAGGTATACTATATGTAAGGTATACTATATGTATGTATACTATAATCCTTCCCATCACCATCATATTTTATGTCTGCTAAAATGTTTTACTTGGTTCTTCAATGACGGAACAGTCAATCAATCCCATTGATTTACGAGGCCTTTTTTTTTACGTCACAGAAACCCAGCCTAAAGGGTTGGGTTTAAAGGGTTGGGAGAGGGGGGACAGTACACGTGGTCATAACGTTAACAGGGAGGGGGAGGGGGGACAGTACACGTGGTCATAACGTTAACAGGGGGAGGGGGAGGGGGGACAGTACACGTGGTCATAACGTTAACGGGGAGGGGAGGGGGGGACAGTACACGTGGTCATAACGTTAACGGGGAGGGGGGAGGGGGGACAGTACACGTGGTCATAACGTTAACGGGGAGGGGGAGGGGGACAGTACACGTGGTCATAACGTTAACGGGGAGGGGGAGGGGGGACAGTACACGTGGTAATAACGTTAACAGGGGGGGGGAGGGGGACAGTACACGTGGTCATAACGTTAACGGGGAGGGGGGAGGGGGGACAGTACACGTGGTCATAACGTTAACGGGGAGGAGGGGGGACAGTACACGTGGTCATAACGTTAACGGGGAGGGGGAGGGGGGGGGAGCAGTACACGTGGTAATAACGTTAACGGGGGGGGGAGGGGGGGACAGTACACGTGGTCATAACGTTATCGGGAGGGGGGACAGTACACGTGGTCATAACGTTATCGGGGTAAAAAATGAAAACAATCAATCCAGCGAGGTTTAAGTGACAAGTGGATTTGCACCCCGTCAAACACAGGAAATAGATGGCTGTCCCACCCTCAGGTGGGCGGGGCATACGCGTTGCTAATGAAAGGCGTAGGATCCCATTCGGATGCAGGGTCATTATTTCTCTGAGAGACAGAGTGAGTTTTAAACCTGAGCTAATACATTTTAGATTGGGATTGTTGTTGAGTAGTTTTATTGTGAAAAATGTATGTGTGGAAAAGTGGCGCTATATTCTAAATAATAACATTGATTGATGGTTGTTCTCCATCACTCTGCAAACCTCCCTGAGAGTAAATTATGAAGTGTTATGGGTAAAGTATGTAATCTCTCTCTTACTCTGCTCTACCTCCCTCCCTCTCTCACTCAATTTTTACCGCCCTCCCACTCTCTCTACTGCCCTCCTTCTCTCTCATTACCTCCTTCCTCTCTCTCTCTCTCTCTCTCTCTCTCTCTCTCTCTCTCTCTCTCTCTCTCTCTCTCTCTCTACTGCCCTCCTTCTCTCTACCTCCTTCCCCCTCTCTCTCTCTCTACTGCCCTCCTTCTTTCTCTACCTCCTTCCCCCTCTCTCTCTCTCTACTGCCCTCCTTCTCTCTCTTTTTCCTCTCTGACTCTCTCTTCCCTTCTTTCTCTCTCTCTCTCTCTTTCCTCCCTGACTCTCTCTACTGCCCTCCTTCTCTCTCTACCTCCTTCCCCCTCTCTCTCTCTCCTGCCCTCCTTCTTTCTCTCTCCTTCCCCCCCTCTCTCTGCCCTCCTTCTCTCTCTTTTTCTCTCTCTGACTCTTCCCTTCTTTCTTCTCTCTCTCTTTTTCCTCCCTGACTCTCTCTACTGCCCTCCTTCTCTCTCCACCTCCTTCCCTCTGCCTCTCTCTCTCTCTTTTTCTCCCTGACTCTCTCTTCCCTTCTTTCTCTCTTCACTTCTTTCTCTCTCTTTCTTTTTTCTCCCTGACTCTCTCTTCCCTTCTTTCTCTCTTCCCTTCTTTCTCTCTCTCTCTTTTTTTCTCCCTGACTCTCTCTTCCCTTCTTTCTCTCTCTCTCTCTTTTTCCTCCCTGACTCTCTCTACTGCCCTCCTTCTCTCTCCACCTCCTTCCCTCTGCCTCTCTCTCTCTCTTTTTTCTCCCTGACTCTCTCTTCCCTTCTTTCTCTCTTCCCTTCTTTTTTTCTCTCTGACTCTCTCCTCCCTTCGTTCTCTCTTCCCTTCTTTCTCTCTCGCTCTCTTTATTTATATCCCTCTCTCCCTCCACTCCCTTCCACTCAGCCACAAGACCATTAGTGAGGTGAGGTGATTATATATCCCTCTCTCCCTCCATCCTATGCTCTGATGTTGGTCTTTTAGGCCTCGCAGTCAGCGTTCCAATTCATCCCAAAGGTGTTCGATGGGGTTGAGGTCAGGACTCTGTGCAGGCCAGTCAAGTTCTTCCACACCAAAATCGACAAACCATTTCTGTATAGACCTTGCTTTCTACACGGGGGCATTGTCATGCTGAAACAGGAAATGACCTTCCCCAAACTGTTGCCACAAAGTTGGAAGAACAGAATCGTCGAGAATGTCATTCTATGCTGTGGTGTTAAGATTTCCCTTCACTGCAACTAAGGAGCCTGAATCATGAAAAACAGCCCCAGAACATTATTCCTCCTCATCCAAACTTTACCGTTGGCACAATGCATTGGGGCAGGTAGCGTTCTCCTGGCATCCGCCAAACCCAGTTTCGTCCGTCGGACTGCCAGACAGTGAAGCGTGATTCAGCACTCCAGAGATCACTTTTCTCCAGCGTTCAATGGCGGCAAACTTAACAGTGTATTTATAATGAGAAACTCACATTTCTGCCCTGGGCTAAGATGAGACAGAGAGAAGAGAGGAGGTCTTGAATAGTGAATTATAACACAGACAGACTGAATACAGAACCTGCTGATGGTATTTATCTAGTCTGTATCTTAAATGGCATCTTAGTTAGCGTTAGTCCCTCCACCAATAGGGCTCTGGTCACAAGTAGTGTGCTCCTCCAGGCTGCTCCTCCAGGCTGCTCCTCCAGGCTGCTCCTTCAGGCTGCTCCTTCAGGCTTCTCCTTCAGGCTGCTCCTACAGGCTGCTCCTTCAGGCTGCTCCGTTAGGCTGCTCCTTCAGGTTGCTCCTCCAGGCTGCTCCTCCAGGCTGTTCCTTCAGGCTGCTCCTTCAGGCTGCTCCTCCAGGCTGCTCCTTCAGGCTGCTCCGTTAGGCTGCTCCTTCAGGCTGCTCCTTCAGGCTGCTCCTTCAGGCTGCTCCTCCAGGCTGCTCCTTCAGGCTGCTCCGTCAGGCTGCTCCTTCAGGCTGCTCCTTCAGGCTGCTCCTCCAGGCTGCTCCTTCAGGCTGCTCCGTTAGGCTGCTCCTTCAGGCTGCTCCATAAGGTTGCTCCTTCAGGCTGCTCCTTCAGGCTGCTCCGTTAGGCTGCTCCTTCAGGCTGCTCCTTCAGGCTGCTCCTTCAGGCTGCTCCTCCAGGCTGCTCCTTCAGGCTGCTCCTTCAGGCTGCTCCTCCAGGCTGCTCCTTCAGGCTGCTCCGTTAGGCTGCTCCTTCAGGCTGCTCCTTCAGGCTGCTCCTTCAGGCTGCTCCTCCAGGCTGCTCCTTCAGGCTGCTCCGTTAGGCTGCTCCTTCAGGCTGCTCCATAAGGCTGCTCCTTCAGGCTGCTCCTTCAGGCTGCTCCATTAGGTTGTGTTATTGTATCTTAATCTAACATTTCTAGTTGCTATCTACAGTACCTCTGTATTCTGTCCTGATTTATTGTTCGGCGTTACTAATGAAATATTGACTGAGAATTAGTTTAACTCTGAAGACTGTTATTATAGGAACTGCTATGATGTGGCCAATTAAACCCGATTATGCTAGTTTGTTTTTTGGAGACATTTCAGTTGGATACAATAGCAATCCCCTATTCTAAGTTTATCAAAAGTGTTTATGAGATATATTGATTACATTTCTCCATCTTGATCAGGTGACGATCTTGAATTGCAGGAATTCGATGTATATATAGGCGATCGTCCTCCATTCTCCATTGGGGGCGGCTGGTAGCCTAGTGGTTAGAGTCGAGGGGCGGCTGGTAGCCTAGTGGTTAGAGTGGAGGGGCGGCAGGTAGCCTAGTGGTTAGAGTGGAGGGGCGGCAGGTAGCCTAGTGGTTAGAGTGGAGGGGCGGCAGGTAGCCTAGTGGTTAGAGTGGAGGGGCGGCAGGTAGCCTAGTGGTTAGAGTGGAGGGGCGGCAGGTAGCCTAGTGGTTAGAGTGGAGGGGTGGCAGGTAGCCTAGTGGTTAGAGTGGAGGGCGGCAGGTAGCCTAGTGGTTAGAGTGGAGGGGTGGCAGGTAGCCTAGTGGTTAGAGTGGAGGGGTGGCAGGTAGCCTAGTGGTTAGAGTGGTGGGGCGGCAGGTAGCCTAGTGGTTAGAGTGGAGGGGCGGCAGGTAGCCTAGTGGTTAGAGTGGGAGGGGCGGCAGGTAGCCTAGTGGTTAGAGTGTAGAGGCGGCAGGTAGCCTAGTGGTTAGAGTGGAGGGGTGGCAGGTAGCCTAGTGGTTAGAGTGGAGGGGTGGCAGGTAGCCTAGTGGTTAGAGTGGAGGGGCGGCAGGTAGCCTAGTGGTTAGAGTGGAGGGGCGGCAGGTAGCCTAGTGGTTAGAGTGGAGGGGCGGCAGGTAGCCTAGTGGTTAAAGTGGAGGGGCGGCAGGTAGCCTAGTGGTTAGAGTGTAGGGGTGGGAGGTAGACTAGTGGTAAGAGTGGAGGGGCGGCAGGTAGCCTAGTGGTTAGAGTGAGGGGCGGCAGGTAGCATAGTGGTTAGAGTGGAGGGGCGGCAGGTAGCCTAGTGGTTAGGGAGTAGAGGCGGCAGGTAGCCTAGTGGTTAGAGTGGAGGGGCGGCAGGTAGCCTAGTGGTTAGAGTCGAGGGGCGGCTGGTAGCCTAGTGGTTAGAGTGGAGGGGCGGCAGGTAGCCTAGTGGTTAGAGTGGTGGGGGCGGCAGGTAGCCTAGTGGTTAGAGTGGAGGGGCGGCAGGTAGCCTAGTGGTTAGAGCGGAGGGCGGCAGGTAGCCTAGTGGTTAGAGTGGAGGGGCGGCAGGTAGCCTAGTGGTTAGAGTGGAGGGCGGCAGGTAGCATAGTGGTTAGAGTGGAGGGCGGGAGGTAGCCTAGTGGTTAGAGTGGAGGGGCGGCAGGCAGCCTAGTGGTTAGAGTGGAGGGGCGGCAGGTAGCCTAGTGGTTAGAGTGGAGGGCGGCAGGCAGCCTAGTGGTTAGAGTGGAGGGGCGGCAGGTAGCCTAGTGGTTAGAGTGGAGGGGCGGCAGGTAGCCTAGTGGTTAGAGTGGAGGGGCGGCAGGTAGCCTAGTGGTTAGAGTGGAGGGGCGGCAGGTAGCCTAGAGGTTAGAGTGGAGGGGCGGCAGGTAGTCTAGAGGTTAGAGTGGAGGGGCGGCAGGTAGCCTAGAGGTTAGAGTGGAGGGGCGGCAGGTAGTCTAGAGGTTAGAGTGGATGGGAGGCAGGTAGCCTAGTGGTTAGAGTGTAGGGGCGGCAGGTAGTCTAGTGGTTAGAGTTGGACTAATAACTGAAAGTGTTGCAAGGTGAGGTCCCCCGAGCTGACAAGATAAAAATCTGTCGTTCTGCCCCTGAACGTAGCAGTTAACCCACTGCTCCTAGGCTGTCATTGAAACTAAGAATTTGTTCTTAACTGGCTTGAAAAAATACAAAATATACAGTGCCCTCCACTAATATTGGCACCCTGGGTATATATGAGCAAAATATACAGTGCCCTCCACTAATATTGGCACCCTGGGTATATATGAGCAAAATATACAGTGCCCTCCACTAATATTGGCACCCTGGGTATATATGAGCAAAATATACAGTGCCCTCCACTAATATTGGCACCCTGGGTATATATGAGCAAAATATACAGTGCCCTCCACTAATATTGGCACCCTGGGTATATATGAGCAAAATATACAGTGCCCTCCACTAATATTGGCACCCTGGGTATATATGAGCAAAATATACAGTGCCCTCCACTAATATTGGCACCCTGGGTATATATGAGCAAAATATACAGTGCCCTCCACTAATATTGGCACCCTGGGTATATATGAGCAAAATATACAGTGCCCTCCACTAATATTGGCACCCTGGGTATATATGAGCAAAATATACAGTGCCCTCCACTAATATTGGCACCCTGGGTATATATGAGCAAAATATACAGTGCCCTCCACTAATATTGGCACCCTGGGTATATATGAGCAAAATATACAGTGCCCTCCACTAATATTGGCACCCTGGGTATATATGAGCAAAATATACAGTGCCCTCCACTAATATTGGCACCCTGGGTATATATGAGCAAAATATACAGTGCCCTCCACTAATATTGGCACCCTGGGTATATATGAGCAAAATATACAGTGCCCTCCACTAATATTGGCACCCTGGGTATATATGAGCAAAATATACAGTGCCCTCCACTAATATTGGCACCCTGGGTATATATGAGCAAAATATACAGTGCCCTCCACTAATATTGGCACCCTGGGTATATATGAGCAAAATATACAGTGCCCTCCACTAATATTGGCACCCTGGGTATATATGAGCAAAATATACAGTGCCCTCCACTAATATTGGCACCCTGGGTATATATGAGCAAAATATACAGTGCCCTCCACTAATATTGGCACCCTGGGTATATATGAGCAAAATATACAGTGCCCTCCACTAATATTGGCACCCTGGGTATATATGAGCAAAATATACAGTGCCCTCCACTAATATTGGCACCCTGGGTATATATGAGCAAAATATACAGTGCCCTCCACAAAATATTGGCACCCTGGGAAAAATATATGAGCAAAATATACAGTGCCCTCCACTAATATTGGCACCCTGGGTATATATGAGCAAATTATACAGTGCCCTCCACTAATATTGGCACCCTGGGTATATATGAGCAAAATATACAGTGCCCTCCACTAATATTGGCACCCTGGGTATATATGAGCAAAATGGGCAATTGATTTTTTTTTAAATGATTGTTTATCCTCTTGGTCTTTCATTCAAAATATTAACAATAATCTACACCTTCAATTGAAGAAAAATTATTGAAAGATTTTTTTTCACATCATTAAACAAATATTTTTCTCAAATATACTGTATGTACTTTGTGCTACTTCCCTTTGCCAATCTAACAGCTCTGATTCTACTCCTATAATGCGTAATGAGGAGGGGAACACATGGCTCTGATTCTACTCCTATAATGCGTAATGAGGAGGGGAACACATGGCTCTGATTCTACTCCTATAATGCGTAATGAGGAGGGGAACACATGGCTCTGATTCTACTCCTATAATGCGTAATGAGGAGGGGAACACATGGCTCTGATTCTACTCCTATAATGCGTAATGAGGATGAGAACACATGGCTCTGATTCTACTCCTATAATGCGTAATGAGGAGGGGAACACATGGCTCTGATTCTACTCCTATAATGCGTAATGAGGAGGGGAACACATGGCTCTGATTCTACTCCTATAATGCGTAATGAGGAGGGGAACACATGGCTCTGATTCTACTCCTATAATGCGTAATGAGGATGGGAACACATGGCTCTGATTCTACTCCTATAATGCGTAATGAGGATGGCTCTGATTCTACTCCTATAATGCGTAATGAGGAGGGGAACACATGGCTCTGATTCTACTCCTATAATGCGTAATGAGGAGGGGGACACATGGCTCTGATTCTACTCCTATAATGCGTAATGAGGAGGGGAACACATGGCTCTGATTCTACTCCTATAATGCGTAATGAGGAGGGGAACACATGGCAAGGCATCTGAGACTATTCCTCCCATTGAAACTCTATATTAGTCTAATCTGACCATAGAACCTGGTCCCATTGAAACTCTATATTGGTCTCATCTGACCATAGAACCCAGTCCCATTGAAACTCTATATTAGTCTAATCTGACCATAGAACCCGGTCCCATTGAAACTCTATATTGGTCTAATCTGACCATAGAACCTGGTCCCATTGAAACTCTATATTAGTCTCATCTGAGCATAGAACCCGTTCCCATTGAAACTCTATATTGGTCTCATCTGACCATAGAACCCAGTCCCATTGAAACTCTATATTAGTCTCATCTGACCATAGAACCCGGTCCCATTGAAACTCTATATTAGTCTCATCTGACCATAGAACCCGGTCCCATTGAAACTCTATATTAGTCTAATCTGACCATAGAACCCGGTCCCATTGAAACTCTATATTAGTCTAATCTGACCATAGAACCCGGTCCCATTGAAACTCTATATTAGTCTAATCTGACCATAGAACCCGGTCCCATTGAAACTCTATATTAGTCTCATCTGACCATAGAACCCGGTCCCATTGAAACTCTATATTAGTCTAATCTGACCACAGAACCCGGTCCCATTGAAACTCTATATTAGTCTAATCTGACCATAGAACCCGGTCCCATTGAAACTCTATATTAGTCTAATCTGACCACAGAACCCGGTCCCATTGAAACTCTATATGGGTCTCATCTGACCATAGAACCCGGTCCCATTGAAACTCTATATTAGTCTAATCTGACCACAGAACCCGGTCCCATTGAAACTCTATATTAGTCTAATCTGACCATAGAACCCGGTCCCATTGAAACTCTATATTAGTCTAATCTGACCACAGAACCCGGTCCCATTGAAACTCTATATTGGTCTCATCTGACCATAGAACCCGGTCCCATTGAAACTCTATATTAGTCTAATCTGACCACAGAACCCGGTCCCATTGAAACTCTATATTAGTCTAATCTGACCATAGAACCCGGTCCCATTGAAACTCTATATTAGTCTAATCTGACCACAGAACCCGGTCCCATTGAAACTCTATATTAGTCTAATCTGACCATAGAACCCGGTCCCATTGAAACTCTATATTAGTCTAATCTGACCATAGAACCCGGTCCCATTGAAACTCTATATTGGTCTCATCTGACCACAGAACCCGGTCCCATTGAAAGTTCCAGTAACGTTTGGCAAATTGAGTTTGTTGTTTGATTACATGTAAGGCTTTTTTTATGACGACCCTCCTAAACAACTTGTGGTTATGCAGATGGCGTCTGATCATAGTTTTGGAGACTTTTCTGACCCCAAGACCCAACGAACGTCTGCATTTCTCCACCTGTGATCCTTGGAGATGTTTGGTCCACTCTAACCATCTTCCTCACTGGGGTCAATATAGACACACGTCCTCTTCCAGGGGTCAGTATAGACACATATCCTCTTCCAGGGGTCAATATAGACACACGTCCTCTTCCAGGGGTCAGTATAGACACATATCCTCTTCCAGGGGTCAATATAGACCCACATCCTCTTCCAGGGGTCAGTATAGACACAAATCCTCTTCCAGGGGTCAATATAGACACACATCCTCTTCCAGTGATCAGTATAGACACATATCCTCTTCCAGGGGTCAATAGGTCAATATAGACACATATCCTCTTCCAGGGGTCAATATAGACACACTTCCTCTTCCAGGGGTCAATAAAGACACATATCCTCTTCCAAGGGTCAATAGGTCAATATAGACACATATCCTCTTCCAGGGGTCAATATAGACACACTTCCTCTTCCAGGGGTCAATATAGACACATATCCTCATCCTGGGGTCAATATAGACACATATCCTCTTCCAGGAGTCAATATAGACATATATCCTCTTCCTGGGGTCAATATAGACATAGACATATATCCTCTTCCTGGGGTCAATATAGACATATATCCTCTTCCTGGGGTCAATATAGACATATATCCTCTTCCTGGGGTCAATATAGACAAACATCCTCTTCCAGGGGTCAATATAGACACACTTCCTGTTCCAGGGGTCAATATAGACACATATCCTCTTCCAGAGGTCAATATAGACACATATCCTCTTCCAGGGGTCAATATAGACATAGACATATATCCTCTTCCTGGGGTCAATATAGACATATATCCTCATCATGGGGTCAATATAGACATATATCCTCTCCTGGGGTCAATAGAGACATATATTCTCTTCCTGGGGTCAATATAGACATATATCCTCTTCCTGGGGTCAATAGCGACATATATCCTCTCCTGGGGTCAATATAGACATATATCCTCTTCCTGGGGTCAATATAGACATATATCCTCTTCCTGGGGTCAATAGCGACATATATCCTCTCCTGGGGTCAATATAGACATATATCCTCTTCCTGGGGTCAATATAGACATATATCCTCTTCCTGGGGTCAATATAGACATATATCCTCTTCCTGGGGTCAATATAGGCATTTATCCTCTTCCTGGGGTCAATAGAGACATATATCCTCTTCCTGGGGTCAATAGAGACATATATCCTCTTCCTGGGGTCAATAGAGACATATATCCTCTTCCTGGGGTCAATAGAGACATATATCCTCTTCCTGTGGTCAATAGAGACATATATCCTCTTCCTGGGGTCAATAGAGACATATACCTGCCGCCCCTCCACTCTAACCACTAGGCTACCTGCTTCCCCTACACTCTAACCACTAGGCTACCTGCCGCCCCTACACTCTAACCACTAGGCTGCCTGCCGCCCCTCCACTCTAACCACTAGGCTACCTGCCGCCCCTCCAGTCTAACCACTAGGCTACCTGACGCCCCTCCACTCTAACCACTAGGCTACCTGCCTCCCCTCCACTCTAACCACTAGGCTGCCTGCCGCCCCTCCACTCTAACCACTAGGCTGCCTGCCGCCCCTCCACTCTAACCACTAGGCTACCTGCCGCCCCTCCACTCTAACCACTAGGCTGCCTCCCGCCCCTCCACTCTAACCACTAGGCTACCTGCCGCCCCTACACTCTAACCACTAGGCTACCTGCCGCCCCTCCACTCTAACCACTAGGCTACCTGCCGCCCCTCCACTCTAACCACTAGGCTACCTGCCGCCCCTCCACTCTAACCACTAGGCTACCTGCCGCCCCTCCACTCTAACCACTAGGCTGCCTGCCGCCCCTCCACTCTAACCACTAGGCTACCTGCCGCCCCTACACTCTAACCACTAGGCTACCTGCCGCCCCTCCACTCTAACCACTAGGCTACCTGCCGCCCCTCCACTCTAACCACTAGGCTACCTGCCGCCCCTCCACTCTAACCACTAGGCTACCTGCCGCCCCTCCACTCTAACCACTACGCTACCTGCCGCCCCTACACTCTAACCACTAGGCTACCTGCCGCCCCTACACTCTAACCACTAGGCTACCTGCCGCCCCTCCACTCTAACCACTAGGCTACCTGCCGCCCCTCCACTCTAACCACTAGGCTACCTGCCGCCCCTACACTCTAACCACTAGGCTACCTGCCGCCCCTCCACTCTAACCACTAGGCTACCTGCCGCCCCTACACTCTAACCACTAGGCTACCTGCCGCCCCTACACTCTAACCACTAGGCTACCTGCCGCCCCTCCACTCTAACCACTAGGCTACCTGCCGCCCCTCCACTCTAACCACTAGGGAAGAATTGTTGGACAATTGCCTTTAATAACTGAGCTGCTGGATGCATGATGCGACGTAAAGGAATCCCTCTACTCCCTCGGTAACTTCCCACAGTTCCATTTCAAGGTTGATCAAGGAAGTTCTTAATGAACAGTAGCACGTACTACACAGTTATTCCAGCCTTTGGTAAAGCCTTTGAACCCCCAGCTTGGCAATATTCATATATGAGTTCTAATGCAACAACTGGATAATGGTGTGTGTGTCAAAAAGGTGCACACACACACACACACACACACACACACACACACACACACACATGCACGCATGCACACACACACACACACAGACACCCCTACACATATGTCATGACGTTGGCCTGGGGGGGGTAGGTTTATGACAGTCATAAATACCTCTTCCCCCCTTTTTCCTCTCTCTACCCTACTGATGTTACATTTGAAAACCCCTTGGTTAACATAGAGATTCTGGGAACATCAGAATGTGAGGGGAAATTAACTATATTAATCCGACCAACTGAACATATGCGGTGGTACTTAATGAATATGATGCCAGTTCGGTTGTCATCTGAGGACATTCTCATCAGAAGTGATACCTCCTAGCCGTTGAGTTAGCAACAGCAGCTGCAAACGAGGGTTAGGAAGGAACAGACAGAGTATCCCATCTATCACACAACGACGTTACTACAATGTATCCAATTGACCACAAGAGACATTCTTCAAAGGACAGAGAACTCGGTTTGGCAACACGGCCTTCCATCTACCACCAACCTACTGAAGCGCAGCTCAGAGTAAATATTTATTGCATTTTCCTTTTCCAAATGGGCGGTAATTTAGAATGCATAAGATATTGTATTTACGATAGCACAGCTTCGCCCTTTGTTCCTCAGTCTTCCTGCTCTTTCACTCAAACCCAGCCCCTTTTCTTTTGTGTAACAAGCTGTCATATCTGTTCCGCCCGCCAGGGATGTTTTCCTTTATGACGTCATTTGTAATCAAGTTATGATTTAATTATGTGTATGTGTAATTCTGTGTGATTAGTTAGGTATTTAGTAAATAAATATTTAAACCCAATTTTGTATCGATGATTCAACTTGTTAGCCAGGGTTCTTGCAGATAACCAAGAATGTACAACTTTCAGATGAGACTGAATTAAGAGGATGATTGATATTGACTGCTATTGATGAAAAATATTACGAGGTCTTTAAGAGTTTATTTGGAATATAAATATTCTTTCGCAATGCCCGACTCTCTAGTTAATTACATTTACATGATTAGCTCAATCAGGTAATATGAATTACAGATAAATTATTTTATAGAATAGCATGTCATATCACTTAGTCTGGCATAGCCAAAGTCACGACACGGAAATGCTTACTGACCATACTAACTAATACTAAAATAAGAAAGAGAAGTAACACATAATTAAAGAGCAGCAGTAAAATAACAATAGCGAGGCTATATACAGGGTATTACGGTACAGAGTCAATGTGGAGGCTATATACAGGGTATTACGGTACAGAGTCAATGTGGAGGCTATATACAGGGGGAACCAGTACAGAGTCAATGTGGAGGCTATATACAGGGTGTTACAGTACAGAGTCAATGTGGAGGTTATATACAGGGTGTTACAGTACAGAGTCAATGTGGAGGCTATATACAGGGTGTTACGGTACAGAGTCAATGTGGAGGCTATATACAGGGGGTACCGGTACAGAGTCAATGTGGAGGCTATATACAGGGTGTTACGGTACAGAGTCAATGTGGAGGCTATATACAGGGTGTTACAGTACAGAGTCAATGTGGAGGCTATATACAGGGTGTTACGGTACAGAGTCAATGTGGAGGCTATATACAGGGTATTACGGTACAGAGTCAATGTGGAGGTTATATACAGGGTATTACGGTACAGAGTCAATGTGGAGGCTCTATACAGAGGGAACCAGTACAGAGTCAATGTGGAGGCTATATACAGGGGGTACCGGTACAGAGTCAATGTGGAGGTTATATACAGGGTATTACGGTACAGAGTCAATGTGGAGGCTCTATACAGGGGGAACCAGTACAGAGTCAATGTGGAGGCTCTATACAGGGGGTACCAGTACAGAGTCAATGTGGAGGCTCTATACAGGGGGTACCAGTACAGAGTCAAGGTGCGGGGGCACCGGTAAGTTGAGGTAATATGCACATGTTGGTACAGTTATTAAAGTGACTATGCATAGACAATACAGAGAGTAGCAGCAGTGGAAAAGCGGGGGGCTAAATGTATATAGTTTGGGTAGCCATTTGATTGGCTGTTCAGGAGTCTTATGGCTTGGGGGTAGAAGCTGTTTCGAAGCCTTTTGGACCTAGACTTGACGCTCCGGTACCGCTTGCCGTGCGGTAGTAGAGAGAACAGTCTATGACCAGGGTGGCTGGAGTCTTTGACAATGTTTAGGGCCTTCCTCTGACACCTCCTGGTATAGAAGTCCTGGATGGCAGGAAGCTTGGCCCCAGTGATGTACTGGGCCATTCACACTACCCTCTGTAGTGCCTTGCGGTCGGAAGCCGAGCAGTTGCCATACCAGGCAGTGATGCAACCAGTGCTCTCAATGGTGCAGCTGTAGAACCTTTTGAGGATCTGAGGACCCATGACAAATCTTTTCAGTCTCCTGAGGGGGAATACGCTTTGTCATGCCCTCTTCACAACTGTCTTGGTGTGTTTGGACCACGTTAGTTTGTTGGTGATGTGGACACGCTGAGCTGTAGTCTCTCAATACAATTGTTACATAGGTGTTCCTTTTGTCCAGGTGTGAGAGAGTGTGTGGTGCAATAGCGATTGCATCATCTGTTTGGGTGGTATGCAAAATTGGAGTGGGTCCAGGGTTTCTGGGATAATGGTGTTGATGTGAGCCATGACCAGCCTTTCAAAGCCCTTCATGGATACGGACGTGAGTGCTACGGGTCTGTAGTCTTGTAGGCAGGTTGCCTTTGTGTTCTTGGTCACAGGGACTATGGTGGTCTGCTTGAATCATGTTGGTATTACAGACTCAATCAGGGACATGTTGAAAATATCAGTGAAGACACCTGCCAGTTAGTCAGCGCCCGGAGTACACGTCCTGGTTATCCGTCTGGTCCCTTTGGCTT
This sequence comes from Oncorhynchus keta, assembly GCF_023373465.1. Lineage (NCBI taxonomy): Eukaryota > Metazoa > Chordata > Actinopteri > Salmoniformes > Salmonidae > Oncorhynchus > Oncorhynchus keta. Next base: position 1,054,225 of record NC_068426.1, read on the forward strand.
CGTGAATGTTGACCTGTTTAAAGCTCACATCGGCTGCCGTGTCGTCTGGTCTTGAATGAGTAGGTGTGTCCAAAACCTTTGTCTGGTAGTAGGACATTTGAGGCCTAAAGTTGCTCTGTCGACAGATACAGCTGGATCTCTAGTCTAGTCTAGTGGTTTTCAGTCAGATACAGCTGGATCTCTAGTCTAGTCTAGTGGTTTTCAGTCAGATACAGCTGGATCTCTAGTCTAGTCTAGTGGTTTTCAGTCAGATACAGCTGGATCTCTAGTCTAGTCTAGTGGTTTTCAGTCAGATACAGCTGGATCTCTAGTCTAGTCTAGTGGTTTTCAGTCAGATACAGCTGGATCTCTAGTCTAGTCTAGTGGTTTTCAGTCAGATACAATGTATGACCATATTAGAGAGACATATTTCCCCCAGATCACACAGATCCACAAAGAATTCGAAAACATATCCAATTTTGAAAAACTCCCATATCTACTGGGTGAAATTCCACAGTGTGCCATCACAGCAGCAAGATTTGTGACCTGTTGCCACGAGAAAAGGGCAACCAGTGAAGAACAAACACCATTGTAAATACAACCCATATTTATGCTTATTTATTTTATCTTGTGTCCTTTAATTATTTGTACATTGTGTATATATGAGAGAGTGTGTGGTATATATATATATATATATATATAATATGACATTTGTAATCTTTACTGTTTTGAAACTGTTGTATGTTGTAACATTGGAGTGGGTCAAACCAGGGTTTCTGGGATAATGGTGCGTCTTTGATGTAGAGCCATGACCACAGGGTGCTCACAATAGTAACAATAGTAACGGCCCCAAACACAGGGAATGAGAATGTACAACGGAAAAGTAACGACCAGGCACTAACACGTACCTCTACAACAGAGCCGAAGGTTACACTGAAATAATGCACAACAACCAGGCGGGCCGGCTGTCTAATAAAGACAAACTAATTAACTGATTACACATGAACAGGTGCTACCACTAAACATACAAGGAGGGAGAGGAAAAACAATCAGTGGAGCTAATAGGCCGGTGATGACGACCGCTTGAATCGCCCGGGAAGGGGTTCGGTCGGATTCGTGACAGACTCAATCCCGCAGCGGACATGTCGCCCCCGGAGGACGAGGTGCAATCCGGATGGAGGCGTGGAAATCCCTCAACATGGATGGATCCAAGATGTCCCTCACCGGTACCCAGCACCTCTCCTCCGGACCGTACCCCTCCCAGTCCACGAGGTCCTGCAGGCCCTCACCCGGCGTCTTGGTCCAGAATGGCCCGGACCGTGTACGCGGGGTCCCCTCGATGTCCAGAGGGGGGAGGGACCTCCGGTACCTGTTTAACTGTCCTGCAGGGGACCAGCTACCACCGGCCTGAGGAGAGACACATGAAACGAGGGGTTAATACGATAATAGGAAGGGAGTTGTAATCGATAACACACCTTTTATTCTCCTCAGGACTTTAAAGGGCCCTACACACTGCGGACCCAGCTTCCGGCAGGGCAAGCGGAGAGGTAGGTTTGGTCGAGAGCCAGACCCTGTCCCCCGGTACAACATCACTGCGGTGGCACTCCTCTTCTGCCGTCCACTCGCTGTGAGATTCCTGGACGGCCCTCCAGGTCTCCTTGGAGCGCTGCCCATTCCTCCACCGCAGGAGCCTCGGTCTGGCTCGGATGCCATGGTGCCAGGACCGGCTGGTATCCCAACACACACTGAAAAGGGGACACGTTAGTAGAGGAGTGGCGTAGTGAGTTCTGAGCCATTTCAGCCCAGGGAATTTCGTGCCCACTCCCCTGGCCGATCCTGGATCGACCGCAGAAACCTACCCACCTCCTGGTTCAATCTCTCCACCTGCCCATTACTCTCGGGGTGATAACCGGAGGTCAGGCAGCAGAGACCCCCTCGTTCCATGAACGCTCCATACCCGAGACGTTTTCATGTCCTCCGGCACCCCGTAGTAAAGACATGGTAAATCTCTCCGCAGTCTGCAGGGCTGTAGGGTTTTCGGGCAGTCGGGAGGAGACGGCAGGACTAGAAAACCGATCCACAATCACTAGTCGGTGTTCCCCTGAGACGGCGGAAGATGGTTTTCAGGTGGACAGATGTGACCATGGCTGGATCTCTAGCTTCCTCTAGGAAGGTGCCTAGTGAGCCTTTCTGAGCGCACACTGAGCAAGAGGAGACTGGATCTAACCAACGTAGGCCACCAACGTAGGCCACCAATACCTCCCCTGAAGCTCCCAGTGGTTCCCAGGGTCGAGGAGGGCAGGACGTGAGCCTGAATCTCGAACATCAAGCGGCACGTAGTCGCCCCGCTGGACACTGGGAGGAGGGGCGGGTTTTCATGTCTGAGTCCACCTCCCATACCACTGGTGCTACCAGCTTAGAGGCGGGAAGGATCTAGGTTGGTGGACCCATCCTCGGTGTCGATACAGCTGGACAGTCTCTCAGTCTACGTCTGGGAGTGGTTATAAGACAAAGTAAACCGGAAGCTGAAGATGGCCCACCTTGCCTGAGTGGGTTAAGTGGTTTTCAGCCCGAATATACTCCAGATTCTGGTGGTCGGTCCAGATGAGAAAAGGGTGCTTAGCCCCCTCAAGCCAGTGTCTCCACACCTTCAGAGCTCTAACCACCGCTAGCAACTCCCGGTCATCACAGTTACGCTCCGCTGGGCTGAGCTTCCTTGAGAAGAAAGCGCAGGGGCGGAGTTTTGTGGCGTAAGCGCTGTGAAGCACGGCACCCACCCCAGCCTCGGACGCGTCCACCTCCACTATGAATGCTAGAGAGGGATCCGGATACTCAACTTGGTGAAATTCCGCCAGTGTGACCATCACAGCCCCCCCAGCAGTGATTTGGGACCTATCTGGCCAAAACCCCGGATAAAGGGTACCAGTGCAAAACAAACACCATTGTAAATACAACCTAATGCGGTCATCCATTATTTTATTTAGAGAACATTTTCAGCCTTGACATTGTGTCCAGCAGTCTTCCAAGCACTTTGCGCACCAGAGACACATTGTGTAGTAGTAGATCATAATGTCATCGATATAAACAACCACTCCCTGCCCGCACAGGTCCCTGAGAATCTATCTACAAAGGATTGGAAAACGGCTGGAGCATTCTTTAATCCATACGGCATGACGAGGTACTCATAGTATGTAGTACTAAATGCGGTTTTCCACTGTCTCCCTTCCGAATACGCACCAGACTATACGCGCTCCTGAGATCCAGTTTTATGTGTAATGTTTACTGTTAATTTTTGTTGTTTTTCACTTTATATATTCACTTTGTATGTTGTCTACCTCACTTGCTTTGGCAATGTTAACACATGTTTCCCATGCCAATAAAGCCCTTGAATTGAATTGAATTGAATTACAGCTGGATCTCTAGTCTAGTCTAGTGGTTTTCAGTCAGATACAGCTGGATCTCTAGTCTAGTCCAGTGGTTTTCAGTCAAAAGTCTGGACACACCTATTCTGAATAAAAGTCCTAACCTAAAGTTGTTCTGACAGAATGCACACACACACACACACACACACACACACACACACACACACACACACACACACACACACACACACACACACACACACACACACACACACACACACACACACACACACACACACACACACACACACACACACACAGCTTCCTTGTGTGTGTGTATTGCCCCTTCAGCTCACAGTATAGCATGCATTTTTCCCCAGACAGAGCACAAGGTCAGAGACAGACACAGAGCTGCTGAGATGGGAGTGGTAGAAAATGGCTTCTGAAAGACTCTCTCTCACACACACACACACACACAATCACACATACAATCACAATCACAGAGGGACAGAGACAGGAGTGGTTGTAAATAACTGTTAAAAGCTTGGGGTCTGGTAAGGGTGAGTGGATGTGGCTACCTGACATGGGAGGGAATTTAGGATATGGAGGGGAGAGAGGAGGAGGGATAGAGAGAGAGAGAGAGAGAGAGAGAGAGAGAGAGAGAGAGAGAGAGAGAGAGAGAGAGAGAGAGAGAGAGAGATAGAGATAGAGAGAGACAGAGAAGAGAGACAGAGATAGAGAGAGAGAGAGAGAGAGAGAGAGAGAGAGAGAGAGAGAGAGACAGAGATAGAGATAGAGAGAGAGAGAAAGAGAGACAGAGAGAGAGAGAGAGAGAGAGAGAGAGAGAGAGAGAGAGAGAGAGAGAGAGAGAGAGATAGAGATAGAGAGAGACAGAGAGAGAGAGAGAGAGAGAGACAGAGAGAGACAGAGAGAGAGAGAGAGAGAGAGAGAGAGAGAGAGAGAGAGAGAGAAAGAGAGACAGAGATAGAGAGAGAGAGAGAGAGAGACAGAGAGAGAGAGAGAGAGAGACAGAGAGAGAGAGACAGAGAGAGAGAGATAGAGATAGAGAGAGAGAGAGAGAGAGAGAGAGAGAGACAGAGAGAGAGAGAGAGAGAGAGAGAGAGAGAGAGAGAGAGAGAGAGACAGAGAGAGAGACAGAGAGAAAGAGAGAGAGAGAGACAGAGAGAGGGAGAGACACAGAGAGAGAGAGAGAGAGAGAGAGAGAGAGAGAGAGAGAGAGAGAGAGAGAGAGAGAGAGAATAAAACTCATATTTATGCTTATTTATTTTCCCTTGTGTTCTTTAACCATTTGTACATTGTTCAACACTATATATATATATATGTATAATATGACATTTGTAATGTCTTTATTGTTTTGAAATTTCTGAATGTGTAATGTTTACTGTTAATTTTTATTGTTTATTTCACTTTTGTATATTATCTACCGCACTTGCTTTGGCGATGTTAACACATGTTTCCCATGCCAATAAAGCCCCTTGAATTGAATTGAATTGAGTGAGAAAGAAAGAGAAAGAGAGAGACAGAGAGACAGAGAGACAGAGAGAGAGAGAGACAGAGAGCAAGAGAGGGAGACAGAGAGACAGAGAAACTTGGCAGTAGAAAATCTTAACAGTATATTTGACCTCTCAGCTTCCCTATCAAATCTAGAAAATTAACAATAATGACAAATGGTTTGATGAAGAATGCAAAAATCTAAGAAAGAAATTGAGAAACCTGTCCAACCAAAAACATAGAGACCCAGAAAACCTGAGTCTACGCCTTTCTATGCTATCAAAAATAACATAAATTTCAACATATCAATTAGGATTTGGCTAAAAATACTTGAATCAGTCATAGAGCCCATTGCCCTTTATGGTTGTGAGGTCTGGGGTCCGCTCACCAACCAAGACTTCACAAAATGGGACAAACACCAAATTGAGACTCTGCACGCAGAATTCTGCAAAAATATCCTCCGTGTACAACGTAGAACACCAAATAATGCATGCAGAGCAATTAGGCCGATACCCACTAATTATCAAAATCCAGAAAAGTGCCGTTAAATTCTATAACCACTTAAAAGGAAGCGATTCCCAAACCTTCCACAACAAAGCCATCACCTACAGAGAGATGAACCTGGAGAAGAGTCCCCTAAGCAAGCTGTTCCTGGGGCTCTGTTCACAAACACAAACAGACCCTACAGAGCCCCAGGACAGCAGCACAATTAGACCCAACCAAATCATGAGAAAACAAAAAGATAATTACTTGACACATTGGAAAGAATGAACAAAAAATCAGAGCAAACTATAATGCTATTTGGCCTTAAACAGAGAGTACACAGCGGCAGAATACCTGACCACTGTGACTGACCCTACACAGAGAGAACACAGTGGCAGAATACCTGACCACTGTGACTGACCCTAAACAGAGAGAACACAGTGGCAGAATACCTGACCACTGTGACTGACCCTAAACAGCAGAGAGAACACAGCAGTGGCAGAATACCTGACCACTGTGACTGACCCCAGAGTAACAGCGGCAGAATACCTGACCACTGTGACTGACCCTAAACAGAGAGTACACAGTGACAGAATACCTGACCACTGTGACTGACCCTAAACAGAGAGTACACAGTGGCAGAATACCTGACCACTGTGACTGACCCTAAACAGAGAGTACACAGTGGCAGAATACCTGACCACTGTGACTGACCCTAAACAGAGAGACCACAGTGTACACAGTGGCAGAATACCTGACCACTGTGACTGACCCTAACACAGAGAGTACACAGCGGCAGAATACCTGACCACTGTGACTGACCCTAAACAGAGAGTACACAGTGGCAGAATACCTGACCACTGTGACTGACCCTAAACAGAGAGTACACAGTGGCAGAATACCTGACCACTGTGACTGACTGTGACCCTAAACAGAGAGTACACAGTGGCAGAATACCTGACCACTGTGACTGACCCTAAACAGAGTACACAGTGGCAGAATACCTGACCACTGTGACTGACACAGAGAGTACACAGTGGCAGAATACCTGACCACTGTGACTGACCCCAGAGAGTACACAGTGGCAGAATACCTAAACAGAAACAGAATACCTGACCACTGTGTACTAAACAGTACACAGTGACAGAATACCTGACCACTGTGACTGACCCTAAACAGAGAGTACACAGTGACAGAATACCTGACCACTGTGACTGACCCTAAACAGAGAGTACACAGTGACAGAATACCTGACCACTGTGACTGACCCTAAACAGAGAGTACACAGTGGCAGAATACCTGACCACTGTGACTGACCCAAACTTAAGGAAAGCTTTGACTATGTACAGATTCAGTGAGCATAGCCTTGCTATTGAGAAAGGCCGCCGTAGGCAGACATGGCTCTCAAGACAGGCTATGTGCTCACTGCCCACAAAATGAGGTGGAAACTGAGCTGCACTTCCTAACCTCCTGTCCAATGTATGACCATATTAGAGAGACATATTTCCCTCAGATTACACAGATCCACAAAGAATTTGAAAACAAATCCAATTTTGATAAACTCCCATATCTACAGGGTGACATCACAGTGTGCCATCACAGCAGCAAGATTTGTGACCTGTTGCCACGAGAAAAGGGCAACCAGTGAAGAACAAACACCATTGTAAATACAACCCATATTTATGCTTATTTATTTTATCTTGTGTCCTTTACCATTTGTACATCGTTAAAACACTGTATATATAATATGACATTTGTAATGTCTTTATTGTTTTGAAACTTCTGTATGTGTAATGTTTACTGTTAATTTTTATTGTTTATTTCACTTTATATATTCACTTAATATATTATCTACCTCACTTGCTTTGGCAATGTTAACACATGTTTCCCATGCCAATAAAGCCCTTGAATTGAATTGAATTGAATTGAATTGAGAGAGAGAGAGAGAGAGAGAGAGAAAAGGTATTGTTCCTAGCCAGCTGTTCAGATGGGTTTTCAACTTTCTCCATGAAGTTCATAATTATTCGGCCATCATCTCTGAGTTGCTCTCACCTCCTAAACATCACTAAGAGCAGGACACACTCACACCAGCCTGAAGGCACAAAGACCACCCTGCACACACACACACACTACACACACCATCCTACACACACCACCCTACACACACACCACGCTACACACACACCACCCTGCACAAACACCACCCTGCACACACACACACACACACCACCCTACACATACCACCCTGCACACACACCACCCTACACACACCACCCTACACACACCACACACCACCCTACACACACCACCCTACACCACCCTAGTCCAACGCTCTAACGCTCTAACCACTAGGCTACGCTGGGGCTTTGGTGACAAAACGGATGGCACTGTGACAGACTGCATCCAATTTATTGAGTAAGGTATTGGAGGCTATTTTATAGATGACATCACTGAAGTCAAGGATCAGTAGGATGGTCAGTTTTATGAGGGTATGTTTGGCAGCATGAGTGAAGGAGGCTTTGTTGCAAAATAGGAAGCCAATTCTAGATTTAACTTTGGATTGGAGATGTTTGATGTGGGTCTGGAAGGAGAGTTTACAGTCTAACAAGACACCTAGGTATTTGTAGTTGTTCACATATTCTAAGACAGAACCGTCCAGAGTAGTGATGTTGGACGGGCGGGCAGGTGCAGGCAGCGATCGGTTGAAGAGCATGCATTTAGTTTTACTTGTATTTAAGAGCAATTGGAGGCCACGGAAGGAGAGTTGTATGGCATTGAAGCTCGTCTGGAGGTTAGTTAACATAGTGTCCAAAGAAGGGCCAGAAGTATACAGAATGGTGTCGTCTGCGTAGAGGTGGATCAGAGACTCACCAGCAGCAAGAGCGACATCATTGATGTATACAGAGAAGAGAGTCGGTCCAAGAATTGAACCCTGTGGCACCCCCATAGAGACTGCCAGAGGTCCGGACAGCAGACCCTCCGATTTGACACACTGAACTCTATCAGAGAAATAGTTGGTGAACCAGGCGAGGCAATCATTTGAGAAACCAAGGCTATCGAGTCTGCCGATGAGGATGTGGTGATTGACAGAGTCGAAGGCCTTGGCCAGGTCAATGAATACGGCTGCACAGTATTGTTTCTTATCGATGGCGGTTAAGATATCATTTAGGACCTTGAGCATGGCTGAGGTGCACCCATGACCAGCTCTGAAACCAGATTGTATAGTGGAGAAAGTATGGCGGTATTCGAAATGGTCGGTAATCTGTTTGTTGACTTGGCTTTCGAAAACCTTAGAAAGGCAGGGTAGGATAGATATACGTAGGTCTGTAGCAGTTTGGGTCAAGAGTGTCCTCCCCTTTGAAGAGGGGGATGACCGAAGTTGCTTTCCAATCTTTGGGAATCTCAGACGACACGAAAGAGAGGTTGAACAGGCTAGTAGTAGGGGTTGCAACAATTTCGGCAGATAATTTTTTGAAAGAAAGGGTCCAGATTGATCCAGACTTAAGAATGGGAAATGATACAATGATTTATAAAAGTTCAAAAATAAAGTTTAAAGATCATTCCTGCCACCGACCAATATTATACCAAGTGAAGGTATATTTTTTGTGGACTTCAGTGTAGTTTTTACAGATGTCTCTCTTTATCTCCCTACAGGACCCCCACCACTTCTCAAAAGCACCAGAGCTTTGTCACGGAGCCAATGGGAAACCGGTCTGTGAGGGATGTACCGGGGATTGGACCCGCACACGGCCGCACGTTGGAGGAGAGGGGCATGCCTAGGTAGGAATATTCTCGGTAATATAAAAGATGTACCAGGAATGTTGTAAACTTGATTGAATTTCGGTGGATTTTTCTACCGTGTAAAAAATATACAAAAATAATACATTTTTTTCATATGAAGAAAATATAATTAAAAAATGTAAGCGCTCAATGGTCTCGTCAAAAGCCGTATAAGATTAATGATAAGTTAACATTTCAGATGCAACCATAGTTTCAGAGAATTCTAGTTATTTTGGTAAATGAAGGAGAGTTTAGCTCACATGTACGGTTTGTGAAGTCCACAATTTCCAAGCGTATTAGGGATAGTTTTTTGCCTCTTCTCTGTACAGGGCCAACCAGTTGTTGGGTGATTACCTGAAGAGAGGTCGGGACCAAGGCCAGTTCCAGGACAATCTGAAGAATACCACAGGGGCCAACCAGTTGTTGGGTGATTACCTGAAGAGAGGTCAGGACCAAGGCCAGTTCCAGGACAATATGAAGAATACCACAGGGGCCAACCAGTTGTTGGGTGATTACCTGAAGAGAGGTCGGGACCAAGGCCAGTTCCAGGACAATATGAAGAATACCACAGGGGCCAACCAGTTGTTGGGTGATTACCTGAAGAGAGGGGGACCAAGGCCAGTTCCAGGACAATCTGAAGAATACCACAGGGGCCAACCAGTTGTTGGGTGATTACCTGAAGAGAGGTCGGGACCAAGGCCAGTTCCAGGACAATCTGAAGAATACCACAGGGGCCAACCAGTTGTTGGGTGATTACCTGAAGAGAGGTCGGGACCAAGGCCAGTTCCAGGACAATCTGAAGAATACCACAGGGGCCAACCAGTTGTTGGGTGATTACCTGAAGAGAGGTCAGGACCAAGGCCAGTTCCAGGACAATATGAAGAATACCACAGGGGCCAACCAGTTGTTGGGTGATTACCTGAAGAGAGGTCGGGACCAAGGCCAGTTCCAGGACAATCTGAAGAATACCACAGGGGCCAACCAGTTGTTGGGTGATTACCTGAGAGAGGTCAGGACCAAGGCCAGTTCCAGGACAATATGAAGAATACCACAGGGGCCAACCAGTTGTTGGGTGATTACCTGAAGAGAGGTCGGGACCAAGGCCAGTTCCAGGACAATCTGAAGAATACCACAGGGGCCAACCAGTTGTTGGGTGATTACCTGAAGAGAGGTCGGGACCAAGGCCAGTTCCAGGACAATATGAAGAATACCACAGGGGCCAACCAGTTGTTGGGTGATTACCTGAAGAGAGGTCAGGACCAAGGCCAGTTCCAGGACAATATGAAGAATACCACAGGGGCCAACCAGTTGTTGGGTGATTACCTGAAGAGAGGTCAGGACCAAGGCCAGTTCCAGGACAATATGAAGAATACCACAGGGGCCAACCAGTTGTTGGGTGATTACCTGAAGAGAGGTCGGGACCAAGGCCAGTTCCAGGACAATATGAAGAATACCACAGGGGCCAACCAGTTGTTGGGTGATTACCTGAAGAGAGGTCAGGACCAAGGCCAGTTCCAGGACAATCTGAAGAATACCACAGGGGCCAACCAGTTGTTGGGTGATTACCTGAAGAGAGGTCGGGACCAAGGCCAGTTCCAGGACAATATGAAGAATACCACAGGGGCCAACCAGTTGTTGGGTGATTACCTGAAGAGAGGTCAGGACCAAGGCCAGTTCCAGGACAATATGAAGAATACCACAGGGGCCAACCAGTTGTTGGGTGATTACCTGAAGAGAGGTCGGGACCAAGGCCAGTTCCAGGACAATATGAAGAATACCACAGGGGCCAACCAGTTGTTGGGTGATTACCTGAACTCATTCGGGACCAAGGGTTTCCAGGACAATATGAAGAATACCACAGGGGCCAACCAGTTGTTGGGTTTTGATTACCTGAAGAGAGGTTTTAGGACCAAGGCCAGTTCCAGGACAATCTGAAGAATACCACAGGGGCCAACCAGTTGTTGGGTGATTACCAAGGGTTCGGGACCAAGGCCAGTTCCAGGACAACCTGAAGAATACCACAGGGGCCATTCCAGTTTTAGGTGATTACCTCATTCAAGGCCAGTTCCAGAACAATATGAAGAATACCACAGGGGCCAACCAGTTGTTGGGTGATTACCTCAGAGGTCAAGACCAAGGCCAGTTCCAGGACAATTGAAGAATAACAGGGGCCAACCAGTTGTTGGGTTTTGAAGAAGGTCAAGACCAAGGCCAGTTCCAGGACAATTGAAGAACACCACACGGCCATTCCAGTTTTAGGGTGATTACTCATTCAAGGGTTTAGAACACAAGGCTCATTCAATGGGGTTTTAGAACACCTACTCATTCAAGGGTTTTAGAACACCTACTCATTCAAGGGTTTTAGAACACCTACTCATTCAAGGGTTTTAGAACACCTACTCAAAGGGTTTTAGAACACCTACTCATTCAAGGGTTTAGAACACCTACTCATTCAAGGGTTTTAGAACACCTACTCATTCAAGGGTTTTAGAACACCTACTCATTCAAGGGTTTTAGAACACCTACTCATTCAAGGGTTTTAGAACACCTACTCATTCAGGGTTTTAGAACACCTACTCATTCAAGGGTTTTAGAACACCTACTCATTCAAGGGTTTTAGAACACCTACTCATTCAAGGGTTTTAGAACACCTACTCATTCAAGGGTTTTAGAACACCTACTCATTCAAGGGTTTTAGAACACCTACTCATTCAAGGGTTTTAGAACACCTACTCATTCAGGGTTTTAGAACACCTACTCATTCAAGGGTTTTAGAACACCTACTCATTCCAGGGTTTTAGAACACCTACTCATTCAAGGGTTTTAGAACACCTACTCATTCAAGGGTTTAGAACACCTACTCATTCAAGGGTTTTAGAACACCTACTCATTCAAGGGTTTTAGAACACCTTCATTCAAGGGTTTTTCATTTTTTACTATTTTTTACAGAACATAGTGAAGACATCAAAACTCATTCAATCAAGTGTTGATGTCTTTAGAAGAACATTTTACATCCTACTCATTCCAGACTTGGGGTTTTAGAACACCAAGGCTACCCAAGACTCAAGGCTACCCACGGTTTTAGAACACCTACTCATTCCAGGGTTTTAGAACACCTAAGACTCATTCCAGGCTACCCAAGTTTTAGAACACCTACTCATTCCAACCTGCCTCCCCGCTGCCACCTGGTTTTAGAACACCTACTCATTCCCGCTGCCACCTGGTTTTTACCTGGTTCCTCCTGCTGCCACCTGCCTCCTCCTGCTGCCACCTGGTTCCTACTCACCTGTTTCCACTGCCACCTGGTTCCTCCTGCTGAACACCTACTGCCACCTGCCTCCTCAACTGCCACCTGGTTTTAGACCTGCCTCCTCCAACTGCCACCTGGTTCCTCCTGCTGCCATCCCGCTGCCACCTGGTTCCTCCCGCTGCCACCTGGTTTTACTGAACTCCTACTCATTCAAGGGTTTTAGAACTCCTCCTGCTGCCACCTGCCTTCCTGGCCACCTGGTTCCTCCCGCTGCCACCTGCCTCCTCCTGCTGCCACCTGGTTCCTCCTTGCCAGGGCCACCTTTTAGCTGCCACCTGCCTCCTCCCTACTCATTCCTGCTGCCACCTGGTTTTGCCACCTGCCTCCTCCAACTGCCACCTACTCATTGCCACCTGGTTTTAGCTGCCACCTGCCTCCTCCTGCTGCCACCTGGTTCCTCCTGCTGCCACCTGCCTCCTCCAACTGCCACCTGGTTCCTCCTGCTGCCACCTGGTTCCTCCCGCTGCCACCTGCCTCCTGCTGCTGCCACCTGCCTCCTCCTGCTGCCACCTGCTCCTCCTGCTGCCACCTGCTCCTCCTGCTGCCACCTGGTTCCTCCTGCTGCCACCTGCTCCTCCTGCTGCCACCTGGTTCCTCCTGCTGCCACCTGGTTCCTCCTGCTGCCACCTGCTCCTCCTGCTGCCACCTGGTTCCTCCTGCTGCCACCTGCTCCTCCTGCTGCCACCTGGTTCCTCCTGCTGCCACCTGCCTCCTCCTGCTGCCACCTGCTCCTCCTTGCCACCAGGCCACCTTTCCTCCTGCTGCCACCTGGTTCCTCCTGCTGCCACCTGCTCCTCCTGCTGCCACCTTCCTCCTGCTGCCACCTGCTCCTCCTGCTGCCACCTGGTTCCTCCTGCTGCCACCTGGTTCCTCCTGCTGCCACCTGCTCCTCCTGCTGCCACCTGGTTCCTCCCGCTGCCACCTTGCCTCCTGCTGCCACCTGGTTCCTCCCACTGCCACCTGCCTCCTCCCGCTGCCACCTGCCTCCTCCTGCTGCCACTGCCACCTGCCTCCTCCTGCTGCCACCTGGTTCCTCCCGCTGCCACCTGGTTCCTCCCGCTGCCATCCTCCAACTGCCACCTGGTTCCTCCTGCTGCCACCTGCCTCCTCCTGCTGCCAGCCACCTGGTTCCTCCTGCTGCCACCTGGTTCCTCCCGCTGCCACCTGCCTCCTGCTGCTGCCACCTGCCTCCTCCTGCTGCCACCTGGTTCCTCCTGCTGCCACCTGGTTCCTCCCGCTGCCACCTGCCTCCTCCAACTGCAACCTGCTCCTCCTGCTGCCACCTGGTTCCTCCCGCTGCCACCTGCCTCCTCCAACTGCAACCTGCTCCTCCTGCTGCCACCTGCCTCCTCCTGCTGCCACCTGGTTCCTCCTGCTGCCACCTGCCTCCTCCAACTGCCACCTGGTTCCTCCTGCTGCCACCTGCCTCCTCCTGCTGCCACCTGCCTCCTCCTGCTGCCACCTGGTTCCTCCCGCTGCCACCTGCCTCCTCCTGCTGCCACCTGGTTCCTCCTGCTGCCACCTGGTTCCTCCTGCTGCCACCTGCTCCTCCTGCTGCCACCTGCCTCCTGCTGCCACCTGCCTCCTCCTGCTGCCACCTGGTTCCTCCTGCTGCCACCTGCTCCTCCTGCTGCCACCTGCCTCCTGCTGCCACCTGCCTCCTCCTGCTGCCACCTGGTTCCTCCCGCTGCCACCTGCCTCCTGCTGCTGCCACCTGGTTCCTCCTGCTGCCACCTGGTTCCTCCTGCTGCCACCTGCTCCTCCTGCTGCCACCTGCTCCTCCTGCTGCCACCTGCTCCTCCCGCTGCCACCTGCTCCTCCTGCTGCCACCTGGTTCCTCCTGCTGCCACCTGCCTCCTCCCGCTGCCACCTGCCTCCTCCTGCTGCCACCTGGTTCCTCCCGCTGCCACCTGGTTCCTCCTGCTGCCACCTGGTTCCTCCTGCTGCCACCTGCTCCTCCTGCTGCCACCTGCCTCCTGCTGCTGCCACCTGCTCCTCCTGCTGCCACCTGGTTCCTCCCGCTGCCACCTGCCTCCTGCTGCTGCCACCTGGTTCCTCCTGCTGCCACCTGCTCCTCCTGCTGCCACCTGCCTCCTGCTGCTGCCACCTGCTCCTCCCGCTGCCACCTGGTTCCTCCTGCTGCCATCTGGTTCCTCCCGCTGCCACCTGCTCCTCCTGCTGCCACCTGCCTCCTCCTGCTGCCACCTGGTTCCTCCTGCTGCCACCTGGTTCCTCCTGCTGCCACCTGCTCCTCCTGCTGCCACCTGCCTCCTCCTGCTGCCACCTGCTCCTCCTGCTGCCACCTGCCTCCTCCTGCTGCCACCTGCCTCCTCCTGCTGCCACCTGGCTCCTCCTGCTGCCACCTGCTCCTCCTGCTGCCACCTGCTCCTCCTGCTGCCACCTGCCTCCTCCTGCTGCCACCTGGTTCCTCCTGCTGCCACCTGGTTCCTCCTGCTGCCACCTGGTTCCTCCTGCTGCCACCTGGTTCCTCCTGCTGCCACCTGGTTCCTCCTGCTGCCACCTGGTTCCTCCTGCTGCCACCTGGTTCCTCCTGCTGCCACCTGGTTCCTCCCGCTGCCACCTGCTCCTCCTGCTGCCACCTGCCTCCTCCTGCTGCCACCTGGTTCCTCCTGCTGCCACCTGGTTCCTCCTGCTGCCACCTGCCACCTGCCTCCTCCTGCTGCCACCTGCTCCTCCTGCTGCCACCTGCCTCCTCCTGCTGCCACCTGCCTCCTCCTGCTGCCACCTGGCTCCTCCTCCTGCTCCTCCTGCCACCTGCTCCTCCTGCCTCCTGCTGCCACCTGGTTCCTCCTGCTGCCACCTGGTTCCTCCTGCTGCCACCTGCTCCTCCTGCTGCCACCTGGTCCTCCTCCACCTGTTCCTCCCCTGCCACCTGCCTCCTCCTGCTGCCACCTGGTTCCTCCCACTGCCACCTGCCTCCTCCCGCTGCCACCTGCCTCCTCCTGCTGCCACCTGGTTCCTCCCGCTGCCACCTGCCTCCTCCCGCTGCCACCTGCCTCCTCCTGCTGCCACCTGCCTCCTCCTGCTGCCACCTGGTTCCTCCTGCTGCCACCTGCCTCCTCCTGCTGCCACCTGGTTCCTCCTGCTGCCACCTGCCTCCTCCTGCTGCCACCTGGTTCCTCCCTCCTGCTGCCACCTGCCTCCTCCCGCTGCCACCTGCCTCCTCCTGCTGCCACCTGGTTCCTCCCGCTGCCACCTGCCTCCTCCCGCTGCCACCTGCCTCCTCCTGCTGCCACCTGGTTCCTCCCGCTGCCACCTGCCTCCTCCGCTGCCACCTGCCTCCTCCCGCTGCCACCTGCCTCCTCCTGCTGCCACCTGGTTCCTCCTGCTGCCACCTGCTCCTCCCGCTGCCACCTGCTCCTCCTGCTGCCACCTGGTTCCTCCTGCTGCCACCTGCCTCCTCCCGCTGCCACCTGCCTCCTCCTGCTGCCACCTGGTTCCTCCCGCTGCCACCTGGTTCCTCCTGCTGCCACCTGGTTCCTCCTGCTGCCACCTGCTCCTCCTGCTGCCACCTGCCTCCTGCTGCTGCCACCTGCTCCTCCTGCTGCCACCTGGTTCCTCCCGCTGCCACCTGCCTCCTGCTGCTGCCACCTGGTTCCTCCTGCTGCCACCTGCTCCTCCTGCTGCCACCTGCCTCCTGCTGCTGCCACCTGCTCCTCCTGCTGCCACCTGGTTCCTCCTGCTGCCACCTGGTTCCTCCCTGCCACCTGCTCCTCCTGCTGCCACCTGCCTCCTCCTGCTGCCACCTGGTTCCTCCTGCTGCCACCTGGTTCCTCCTGCTGCCACCTGCTCCTCCTGCTGCCACCTGCCTCCTCCTGCTGCCACCTGCTCCTCCTGCTGCCACCTGCCTCCTCCTGCTGCCACCTGCCTCCTCCTGCTGCCACCTGGCTCCTCCTGCTGCCACCTGCTCCTCCTGCTGCCACCTGGTTCCTCCTGCTGCCACCTGGTTCCTCCTGCTGCCACCTGGTTCCTCCTGCTGCCACCTGGCTCCTCCTACTGCCACCTGCTCCTCCTGCTGCCACCTGGTTCCTCCCGCTGCCACCTGCCTCCTCCTGCTGCCACCTGGTTCCTCCCACTGCCACCTGCCTCCTCCCGCTGCCACCTGCCTCCTCCTGCTGCCACCTGGTTCCTCCTGCCACCTGCTGCCACCTGCCTCCTCCCGCTGCCACCTGCCTCCTGCTGCCACCTGGTTCCTCCTGCTGCCACCTGCCTCCTCCTGCTGCCACCTGGTTCCTCCTGCTGCCACCTGCCTCCTCCTGCTGCCACCTGGTTCCTCCTGCTGCCACCTGGTTCCTCCTGCTGCCACCTGCCTCCTCCTGCTGCCACCTGGTTCCTCCCGCTGCCACCTGGTTCCTCCCGCTGCCACCTGCCTCCTCCAACTGCCACCTGCCTCCTGCTGCTGCCACCTGGTTCCTCCTGCTGCCACCTGGTTCCTCCTGCTGCCACCTGCTCCTCCTGCTGCCACCTGGTTCCTCCTGCTGCCACCTGGTTCCTCCTCCTGCTTCCACCTGCCTCCTCCTGCTGCCACCTGCCTCCTCCTGCTGCCACCTGCCTCCTGCTGCTGCCACCTGGTTCCTCCTGCTGCCACCTGGTTCCTCCCGCTGCCACCTGCCTCCTCCTGCTGCCACCTGGTTCCACCCGCTGCCACCTGCTCCTCCTGCTGCCACCTGGTTCCTCCCGCTGCCACCTGCCTCCTCCAACTGCCACCTGGTTCCTCCTGCTGCCACCTGGTTCCTCCCGCTGCCACCTGCCTCCTCCAACTGCAACCTGCTCCTCCTGCTGCAACCTGCTCCTCCTGCTGCCACCTGGTTCCTCCCGCTGCCACCTGCCTCCTCCAACTGCAACCTGCTCCTCCTGCTGCCACCTGCCTCCTCCTGCTGCCACCTGGTTCCTCCTGCTGCCACCTGGTTCCTCCTGCTGCCACCTGCCTCCTGCTGCTGCCACCTGCTCCTCCTGCTGCCACCTGGTTCCTCCCGCTGCCACCTGCCTCCTGCTGCTGCCACCTGGTTCCTCCTGCTGCCACCTGGTTCCTCCCGCTGCCACCTGCCTCCTCCCACTGCCACCTGGTTCCTCCTGCTGCCACCTGGTTCCTCCTGCTGCCACCTGCCTCCTGCTGCTGCCACCTGCTCCTCCTGCTGCCACCTGGTTCCTCCCGCTGCCACCTGCCTCCTGCTGCTGCCACCTGGTTCCTCCTGCTGCCACCTGGTTCCTCCTGCTGCCACCTGCTCCTCCTGCTGCCACCTGCCTCCTCCTGCTGCCACCTGGTTCCTCCCGCTGCCACCTGGTTCCTCCTGCTGCCACCTGCCTCCTGCTGCCACCTGCCTCCTGCTGCTGCCACCTGGTTCCTCCTACTGCCACCTGCCTCCTGCTGCTGCCACCTGGTTCCTCCTGCTGCCACCTGGTTCCTCCTGCTGCCACCTGCCTCCTGCTGCCACCTGCCTCCCTGCTGCCACCTGGTTCCTCCTGCTGCCACCTGGTTCCTCCTGCTGCCACCTGGTTCCTGCTGCCACCTGCCTCCCTGCTGCCACCTGGTTCCTCCTGCTGCCACCTGGTTCCTCCTGCTGCCACCTGGTTCCTCCTACTGCCACCTGGTTCCTCCTGCTGCCACCTGCCTCCTGCTGCTGCCACCTGGTTCCTCCTGCTGCCACCTGGTTCCTCCTACTGCCACCTGGTTCCTCCTACTGCCACCTGGTTCCTCCTGCTGCCACCTGGTTCCTCCCGCTGCCACCTGGTTCCTCCCGCTGCCACCTGCCTCCTGCTGCTGCCACCTGGTTCCTCCTGCTGCCACCTGGTTCCTCCTGCTGCCACCTGGTTCCTCCTACTGCCACCTGGTTCCTCCTGCTGCCACCTGGTTCCTCCTGCTGCCACCTGGTTCCTCCTGCTGCCACCTGGTTCCTCCTACTGCCACCTGCCTCCTGCTGCTGCCACCTGGTTCCTCCTGCTGCCACCTGGTTCCTCCTACTGCCACCTGCTCCTCCTGCTGCCACCTGGTTCCTCCTACTGCCACCTGCCTCCTGCTGCCACCTGGTTCCTCCTGCTGCCACCTGGTTCCTCCCGCTGCCACCTGGTTCCTCCCGCTGCCACCTGGTTCCTCCTACTGCCACCTGCTCCTCCTGCTTCCACCTGGTTCCTCCTACTGCCACCTGCTCCTCCTGCTGCCACCTGGTTCCTCCTACTGCCACCTGCCTCCTGCTGCTGCCACCTGGTTCCTCCTGCTGCCACCTGGTTCCTCCTGCTGCCACCTGCTCCTCCTGCTGCCACCTGCCTCCTGCTGCCACCTGGTTCCTCCTACTGCCACCTGCTCCTCCTGCTGCCACCTGGTTCCTCCTACTGCCACCTGCCTCCTCCTACTGCCACCTGCTCCTCCTACTGCCACCTGGTTCCTCCCGCTGCCACCTGGTTCCTCCTACTGCCACCTGCTCCTCCTACTGCCACCTGGTTCCTCCTGCTGCCACCTGGTTCCTCCTACTGCCACCTGCTCCTCCTACTGCCACCTGCCTCCTGCTGCCACCTGCCTCCTGCTGCTGCCACCTGCCTCCTGCTGCCACCTGGTTCCTCCTGCTGCCACCTGCCTCCTGCTGCTGCCACCTGGTTCCTCCTGCTGCCACCTGGTTCCTCCTACTGCCACCTGCTCCTCCTGCTGCCACCTGGTTCCTCCTACTGCCACCTGCCTCCTGCTGCTGCCACCTGCCTCCTCCTGCTGCCACCTGGTTCCTCCCGCTGCCACCTGGTTCCTCCCGCTGCCACCTGGTTCCTCCCGCTTCCACCTGGTTCCTCCTACTGCCACCTGCTCCTCCTGCTGCCACCTGGTTCCTCCTACTGCCACCTGCCTCCTGCTGCTGCCACCTGGTTCCTCCTGCTGCCACCTGGTTCCTCCTGCTGCCACCTGCTGCCACCTGCCTCCTGCTGCCACCTGGTTCCTCCTACTGCCACCTGCTCCTCCTGCTGCCACCTGGTTCCTCCTACTGCCACCTGCCTCCTCCTACTGCCACCTGCTCCTCCTACTGCCACCTGGTTCCTCCCGCTGCCACCTGGTTCCTCCCGCTGCCACCTGGTTCCTCCCGCTGCCACCTGGTTCCTCCTACTGCCACCTGCTCCTCCTACTGCCACCTGGTTCCTCCTGCTGCCACCTGGTTCCTCCACTGCCACCTGCTCCTCCTACTGCCACCTGCCTCCTGCTGCCACCTGCCTCCTGCTGCTGCCACCTGCCTCCTGCTGCCACCTGGTTCCTCCTGCTGCCACCTGCTCCTCCTGCTGCCACCTGCTCCTCCTGCTGCCACCTGGTTCCTCCTGCTGCCACCTGGTTCCTCCTGCTGCCACCTGGTTCCTCCTGCTGCCACCTGCCACCTGCCTCCTCCCTCCTGCCTCCTCCCACCTGCCTCCTCCTGCTGCCACCTGCCTCCTCCTGCTGCCACCTGCCTCCTCCTGCTGCCACCTGCTCCTCCTGCTGCCACCTGGTTCCTCCTGCTGCCACCTGGTTCCTCCTGCTGCCACCTGGTTCCTCCCTGCCACCTGGTTCCTCCCTGCCACCTGGTTCCTCCTGCTGCCACCTGCCTCCTGCTGCCACCTGGTTCCTCCTGCTGCCACCTGGTTCCTCCTGCTGCCACCTGGTTCCTCCTGCTGCCACCTGGTTCCTCCTGCTGCCACCTGCTCCTCCTGCTGCCACCTGGTTCCTCCTACTGCCACCCTCCTGCTGCCACCTGGTTCCTCCTGCTGCCACCTGCCTCCTGCTGCTGCCACCTGATTCCTCCTGCTGCCACCTGGTTCCTCCGCTGCCACCTGCCTCCTCCTGCTGCCACCTGGTTGCTGCCACCTGCCTCCTCCCGCTGCCACCAGCCTCCTCCTGCTCCCACCTGGTTCCTCCCTGCCACCTGCCTCCTCCTGCTGCCACCTGGTTCCACCCGCTGCCACCTCCTGCTGCCACCAGCCTCCCTGCTCCCACCTGGTTCCTCCTGCTGCCACCTGGTTCCTCCTGCTGCCACCTGGTTCCTCCTGCTGCCACCTGGTTCCTCCCGCTGCCACCTGCCTCCTCCCGCTGCCACCTGGTTCCTCCTGCTGCCACCTGGTTCCTCCCGCTGCCACCTGCCTCCTCCTGCTGCCACCTGCCTCCTCCTGCTGCCACCTGGTTCCTCCTGCTGCCACCTGCCTCCTCCTGCTGCCACCTGGTTCCTCCTGCTGCCACCTGGTTCCTCCCGCTGCCACCTGCCTCCTGCTGCTGCCACCTGGTTCCTCCTGCTGCCACCTGCCTCCTCCTGCTGCCACCTGGTTCCTCCTGCTGCCACCTGGTTCCTCCGCTGCCACCTGCCTCCTCCTGCTGCCACCTGGTTCCTCCTGCTGCCACCTGGTTCCTCCTGCTGCCACCTGGTTCCTCCTGCTGCCACCTGGTTCCTGCTGCCACCTGCCTCCTCCTGCTTCCACCTGGTTCCTCCTGCTGCCACCTGGTTCCTCCTGCTGCCACCTGGTTCCTCCTGCTGCCACCTGCTCCTCCTGCTGCCACCTGCTCCTCCTGCTGCCACCTGGTTCCTCCTGCTGCCACCTGGTTCCTCCTGCTGCCACCTGGTTCCTCCCGCTGCCACCTGCTCCTCCTGCTGCCACCTGCCTCCTCCTGCTGCCACCTGCCTCCTCCCACTGCCACCTGCCTCCTCCTGCTGCCACCTGCCTCCTCCTGCTGCCACCTGCCTCCTCCTGCTGCCACCTGCCTCCTCCTGCTGCCACCTGGTTCCTCCTGCTGCCACCTGGTTCCTCCTGCTGCCACCTGGTTCCTCCCGCTGCCACCTGGTTCCTCCTGCTGCCACCTGGTTCCTCCTGCTGCCACCCTCCTCCTGCTGCCACCTGGTTCCTCCTGCTGCCACCTGGTTCCTCCTGCTGCCACCTGGTTCCTCCTGCTGCCACCTGGTTCCTCCTGCTGCCACCTGCCTCCTGCTGCCACCTGGTTCCTCCTCTGCCACCTGGTTCCTCCTGCCACCTGCCTCCTCCTACTGCCACCTGCCTCCTCCTACTGCCACCTGCTCCTCCCGCTGAAGACCTTCCCATATAATTCTGATAACTCCATGAAAGACATAACTCTCCAATTGACAAAATTGTTTAAAAACAAAATATAATTCTCAAACATTTTTCCCATAAATACAGGTATTTTATCAACCAACACATTTGAGTTCAGCCGTAATATTTGCTGTAATATTTGTCTTATCTTTCCACAGGGATGAAATTAAAATTGCAACCAGTTCTGCAGTACTTGTTTGAAAAAAGAATGATCATTTGAAAATGGTTTCATTTTTTTATTAATTGAAAATGAGACATGGCAATCTGCACAAAGGCAAAAAAAAAGGCCCATTTTATCTTTATTTAACCAGGCAAGTCAGTTAAGAACAAATTCTTATTTTCAATGACGGCCTGGGAACAGTGGGTTAACTGCCTTGTTCAGGGGCAGAACGACAGATTATTTGTACCTTGTCAGCTCGGGGGTTTGAACTTGCAACCTTCCGGTTACTAGTCCAACGCTCTAACCACTAGGTTACCCTGCCGCCCCACAATCTAACATTTAGGGTTCAAAACATAACTGTTTATTTAGTGAAGCTTTTAGAGAGAAGTTTAGTGCTTTTATATTTAATAATCTCAAACCAACCAGTTCATATTTATTATATAGATAAGTATTGGGAAAAATATTAAATGAATTTTACAAGACCCAATATCACTCCCTATAAACACAACCCTATTGGACAATCTTTCTATACCTTTTCAGAATTCACTGATTAAATTAGTATTGTAAAAGGAAAACTAAAGGCATAAAAACGTAGATGAATTGTTAACAGCAAATACATTTACTTCCATGACATAAAATTACTTTTTAATTATGTCGATCGTTTTAAATACATTCAACTTAAAAGTTACATATCATGAAATTTCGATTTTGAAATCTTTTGGACACCAGACCTTCAGGGTATTTTATTTGAGTCGGAAAATGACGTTCATAGGGAAGAACTACACATCCAACTGAGAACATCACAGAAAAACATAATTAACTACTGGAACCAAGATTTAAAAATAACTGATGTTAACATAAAATGAAGGGAAAGTTGAAGCGGAAACTAATTAAATTACAGTTAAAGAAAATGTTGGCTTAATTTCTGCATTTATAAATGCATTTATTAAACATGTATTTATTATACAAGAGACTATCACGGCTCAGGAAACGACCCAGACATTTAGAATAACGGATGTTCACTACATAAACAGGGGGCAGGTAGAGGACAGGTCAAGGGAATTCAGAGGACAGGTCAAGGGCAGGCAGAGGACAGGTCAAGGGAATTCAGAGGACAGGTCAAGGGCAGGTAGAGGACAGGTCAAGGGCAGGTAGAGGACAGGTCAAGGGCAGGTAGAGGACAGGTCAAGGGCAGGTAGAGGACAGGTCAAGGGCAGGTAGAGGACAGGTCAAGGGCAGGTAGAGGACAGGTCAAGGGCAGGTAGAGGACAGGTCAAGGGAATTCAGAGGACAGGTCAAGGGCAGGTAGAGGACAGGTCAAGGGCAGGTAGAGGACAGGTCAAGGGCAGGTAGAGGACAGATCAAGGGCAGGTAGAGGACAGATCAAGGGCAGGTAGAGGACAGGTCAAGGGTAGGTAGAGGACAGGTCAGGGCAGGTAGAGGGACAGGTCAAGGGAATTCAGAGGACAGGTCAAGGGCAGGTAGAGGACAGGTCAAGGGCAGGTAGAGGACAGGTCAAGGGCAGGCAGAGGACAGGTCAAGGGCAGGCAGAGGACAGGTCAAGGGCAGGTAGAGGGACAGATCAAGGGCAGGTAGAGGGACAGGTCAAGGGCAGGTAAAGAGGACAGGTCAAGGGCAGGCAGAGGACAGGTCAGGGCAGGTAGAGGACAGGCCAAGGGCAGGTAGAGGACAGGTCAAGGGCAGGTAGAGGACAGGTCAAGGGCAGGCAGAGGACAGGTCAAGGGCAGGTAGAGGACAGGCCAAGGGCAGGTAGAGGACAGGTCAAGGGCAGGTAGAGGACAGGTCAAGGGCAGGCAGAGGACAGGTCAAGGGCAGGTAGAGGACAGGTCAAGGGCAGGCAGAGGACAGGTCAAGGGCAGGCAGAGGACAGGTCAAGGGCAGGTAGAGGACAGGTCAAGGGCAGGCAGAGGACAGGTCAAGGGCAGGTAGAGGACAGGTCAAGGGAAGGTAGAGGACAGGTCAAGGGCAGGTAGAGGACAGGTCAAGGGCAGGTAGAGGACAGGTCAAGGGCAGGTAGAGGACAGGTCAAGAGCAGGCAGAGGACATGTCAAGGGCAGGCAGAGGACAGGTAAAGGGCAGACAGAGGACAGGTCAAGGGCAGGTAGAGGACAGGTCAAGGGCAGGTAGAGGACAGGTCAAGGGCAGGCAGAGGACAGGTCAAGGGCAGGCAGAGGACAGGTCAAGGGCAGACAGAGGACAGGTCAAGGGCAGGTAGAGGACAGGTCAAGGGCAGGCAGAGGACAGGTCAAGGGCAGGTAGAGGACAGGTCAAGGGCAGGCAGAGGACAGGTCAAGGGCAGGCAGAGGACAGGTCAAGGGCAGGTAGAGGACAGGACAAGGGCAGGTAGAGGACAGGTCAAGGGCAGGTAGAGGACAGGTCAAGGGCAGGTAGAGGACAGGTCAAGGGCAGGCAGAGGACAGGTCAAGGGCAGGCAGAGGACAGGTCAAGGGCAGACAGAGGACAGGTCAAGGGCAGGTAGAGGACAGGTCAAGGGCAGGCAGAGGACAGGTCAAGGGCAGGTAGAGGACAGGTCAAGGGCAGGCAGAGGACAGGTCAAGGGCAGACAGAGGACAGGTCAAGGGCAGGTAGAGGACAGGTCAAGGGCAGGTAGAGGACAGGTCAAGGGCAGACAGAGGACAGGTCAAGGGCAGACAGAGGACAGGTCAAGGGCAGGCAGAGGACAGGTCAAGGGCAGGCAGAGGACAGGTCAAGGGCAGACAGAGGACAGGTCAAGGGCAGACAGAGGACAGGTCAAGGGCAGACAGAGGACAGGTCAAGGGCAGACAGAGGACAGGTCAAGGGCAGACAGAGGACAGGACAAGGGCAGGTAGAGGACAGGTCAAGGGCAGGTAGAGGACAGGTCAAGGGCAGGCAGAGGACAGGTCAAGGGCAGGTAGAGGACAGGACAAGGGCAGGTAGAGGACAGGTCAAGGGCAGGTAGAGGACAGGTCAAGGGCAGGTAGAGGACAGGTCAAGGGCAGGCAGAGGACAGGTCAAGGGCAGGTAGAGGACAGGCCAAGGGCAGGTAGAGGACAGGTCAAGGGCAGGTAGAGGACAGGTAAAGGGCAGGTAGAGGACAGGTCAAGGGCAGGTAAAGGACAGGTCAAGGGCAGGTAGAGGACAGGTAGAGGACAGGTCAAGGGCAGGTAGAGGACAGGTCAAGGGCAGGTAGAGGACAGGTCAAGGGCAGACAGAGGACAGGTCAAGGGCAGGTAGAGGACAGGTCAAGGGCAGGTAGAGGACAGGTCAAGGGCAGGTAGAGGACAGGTCAAGGGCAGACAGAGGACAGGTCAAGGGCAGGTAGAGGACAGGTCAAGGGCAGGTAGAGAACAGGTCAAGGGCAGGCAGAGGACAGGTCAAGGGCAGGTAGAGGACAGGTCAAGGGCAGGCAGAGGACAGGTCAAGGGCAGGTAGAGGACAGGTCAAGGGCAGGTAGAGGACAGGCCAAGGGCATGCAGAGGACAGGTCAAGGGCAGGTAAAGGACAGGACAAGGGCAGGTAAAGGACAGGTCAAGGGCAGGTAGAGGACAGGTCAAGGGAAGGCAGAGGACAGGTCAAGGGCAGGTAGAGGACAGGTCAAGGGCAGGTAAAGGACAGGTCAGGGCAGACAGACTCAGGGTCAGGGCAGACAGAGGACAGGTCAAGGGCAGACAGAGGACAGGTCAAGGGCAGACAGAGGACAGGTCAAGGGCAGACAGAGGACAGGACAAGGGCAGGTAGAGGACAGGTCAAGGGCAGGTAGAGGACAGGTCAAGGGCAGGCAGAGGACAGGTCAAGGGCAGGTAGAGGACAGGACAAGGGCAGGTAGAGGACAGGTCAAGGGCAGGTAGAGGACAGGTCAAGGGCAGGTAGAGGACAGGTCAAGGGCAGGCAGAGGACAGGTCAAGGGCAGGTAGAGGACAGGCCAAGGGCAGGTAGAGGACAGGTCAAGGGCAGGTAGAGGACAGGTCAAGGGCAGGCAGAGGACAGGTCAAGGGCAGGTAGAGGACAGGTCAAGGGCAGGTAGAGGACAGGTAGAGGACAGGTCAAGGGCAGGTAGAGGACAGGTCAAGGGCAGGTAGAGGACAGGTCAAGGGCAGACAGAGGACAGGTCAAGGGCAGGTAGAGGACAGGTCAAGGGCAGGTAGAGGACAGGTCAAGGGCAGGTAGAGGACAGGTCAAGGGCAGACAGAGGACAGGTCAAGGGCAGGTAGAGGACAGGTCAAGGGCAGGCAGAGGACAGGTCAAGGGCAGACAGAGGACAGGTCAAGGGCAGACAGAGGACAGGTCAAGGGCAGACAGAGGACAGGTCAAGGGCAGACAGAGGACAGGACAAGGGCAGGTAGAGGACAGGTCAAGGGCAGGTAGAGGACAGGTCAAGGGCAGGCAGAGGACAGGTCAAGGGCAGGTAGAGGACAGGACAAGGGCAGGTAGAGGACAGGTCAAGGGCAGGTAGAGGACAGGTCAAGGGCAGGTAGACAGGACAGGTCAAGGGCAGGCAGAGGACAGGTCAAGGGCAGGTAGAGGACAGGCCAAGGGCAGGTAGAGGGACAGGTCAAGGGCAGGTAGAGGACAGGTCAAGGGCAGGCAGAGGACAGGTCAAGGGCAGGTAGAGGACAGGTCAAGGGCAGGTAGAGGACAGGTAGAGGACAGGTCAAGGGCAGGTAGAGGACAGGTCAAGGGCAGGTAGAGGACAGGTCAAGGGCAGACAGAGGACAGGTCAAGGGCAGGTAGAGGACAGGTCAAGGGCAGGTAGAGGACAGGTCAAGGGCAGGTAGAGGACAGGTCAAGGGCAGGCAGAGGACAGGTCAAGGGCAGGTAGAGGACAGGTCAAGGGCAGGTAGAGGACAGGTCAAGGGCAGGCAGAGGACAGGTCAAGGGCAGGTAGAGGACAGGTCAAGGGCAGGCAGAGGACAGGTCAAGGGCAGGTAGAGGACAGGTCAAGGGCAGGTAGAGGACAGGCCAAGGGCATGCAGAGGACAGGTCAAGGGCAGGTAAAGGACAGGACAAGGGCAGGTAAAGGACAGGTCAAGGGCAGGTAGAGGACAGGTCAAGGGAAGGCAGAGGACAGGTCAAGGGCAGGTAGAGGACAGGTCAAGGGCAGGTAAAGGACAGGTCAGGGCAGACAGACTCAGGGTCAGGGCAGACAGACTCAGGGTCAGGGCAGACAGACTCAGGGTCAGGGCAGACAGACTCAGGGTCAGGGCAGACAGACTCAGGGTCAGGGCAGACAGAATGATCAAAAACCAGAAAACAGGGGCTCAAGGAAACAGGAGTAAAAAAAACACTCTTGACGAGACCAACAGACACAGGTATAAATACACAGGGGATAATGGGGAAGATGTGAGACACCTGGAGGGGGGGAGACAAGCACAAAGACAGTGGAAATGGATCCAGGTGTAACAGAGACAACATTCACTAATTCCACAGCACAACGGCTGATGTATGAAGGGCTTTATGAATATATTTGATTTATTTCAATGTTCAACGTATTTCTAGACATGGCAATATGGGGGTGTAGAGAGAGACCCAAATGGGCTGGAATATTCTCTTCTCATCACTCATCTTGAAAAATATAAATACGGAAAACTTGGAAGTCAAACATCATTGATTCAATGGAAAAATATATGGATGTATTATATAAATATTGAAATAGCGACATAAAAACACATTTATTTCATTTAAGACCAAGTGTCAAACAATAATGCAGGCACTAGGGATGGGGGTGTGGCCAGGCACTAGGGATGGGGGTGTGGCCAGGCACTAGGGATGGGGGTGTGGCCAGGCCCTAAGGGTTACTGTGTGACCAGGCACAGTAGGGATGGGGGTGTGGCCAGGCACTAAGGGTTACGGTGTGACCAGGCACTAGGGATGGGGGTGTGGCCAGGCACTAAGGGTTACGGTGTGATCAGGCACAGTAGGGATGGGGGTGTGGCCAGGCACTAAGGGTTACGGTGTGACCAGGCACAGTAGGGATGGGGGTGTGGCCAGGCACTAAGGGTTACGGTGTGACCAGGCACTAGGGATGGGGGTGTGGCCAGGCACTAAGGGTTACGGTGTGACCAGGCACAGTAGGGATGGGGGTGTGGCCAGGCACTAAGGGTTACGGTGTGATCAGGCACAGTAGGGATGGGGGTGTGGCCAGGCACTAAGGGTTACGGTGTGACCAGGCACAGTAGGGATGGGGGTGTGGCCAGGCACTAAGGGTTACGGTGTGACCAGGCACTAGGGATGGGGGTGTGGCCAGGCACTAGGGTTACGGTGTGACCAGGCACAGTAGGGATGGGGGTGTGGCCAGGCACTAAGGGTTACGGTGTGACCAGGCACAGTAGGGATGGGGGTGTGGCCAGGCACTAAGGGTTACGGTGTGACCAGGCACAGTAGGGATGGGGGTGTGGCCAGGCACTAAGGGTTACGGTGTGACCAGGTACAGTAGGGATGGGGGTGTGGCCAGGCACTAAGGGTTACGGTGTGATCAGGTACAGTAGGGATGGGGGTGTGGCCAGGCACTAAGGGTTACGGTGTGATCAGGTACAGTAGGGATGGGGGTGTGGCCAGGCACTAAGGGTTACGGTGTGACCAGGCACAGTAGGGATGGGGGTGTGGCCAGGCACTAAGGGTTACGGTGTGACCAGGCACAGTAGGGATGGGGGTGTGGTCAACCTAATGATGAGTTTAGGAACATTAGAATATCATATAGTTGACTAAACCTATTGACGTTACACTGAACTGGGTGAATGGAACAGGAATGACAGTATGCTGTAATAGAAATAAGGGTCGTGCTCACAATAAAATGTACTGTTCTCCTTCATCTTAAACAGCAACACACTCTCCTCTCCCTCCTCCTCTCTCTGTTCCACAGATCAGAACTGCCTGACACACTCTCCTCTCTCTCCTCCTCTCTCTGTTCCACAGATTAGAACTGCCTGACACCCTCTCCTCTCTCTCCTCCTCTCTCTGTTCCACAGATCAGAACTGCCTGACACCCTCTCCTCTCTCTCCTCCTCCCTCTGTTCCACAGATCAGAACTTCCTGACACCCTCTCCTCTCTCTCCTCCTCTCTCTGTTCCACAGATCAGAACTGCCTGACACCCTCTCCTCTCTCTCCTCCTCCCTCTGTTCCACAGATCAGAACTGCCTGACACCCTCTCCTCTCTCTCCTCCTCCCTCTGTTCCACAGATCAGAACTTCCTGACACCCTCTCCTCTCTCTCCTCCTCTCTCTGTTCCACAGATCAGAACTTCCTGACACCCTCTCCTCTCTCTCCTCCTCTCTCTGTTCCACAGATTAGAACTGCCTGACACCCTCTCCTCTCTCTCCTCCTCTCTCTGTTCCACAGATCAGAACTGCCTGACACCCTCTCCTCTCTCTCCTCCTCCCTCTGTTCCACAGATCAGAACTTCCTGACACCCTCTCCTCTCTCTCCTCCTCTCTCTGTTCCACAGATTAGAACTGCCTGACACCCTCTCCTCTCTCTCCTCCTCTCTCTGTTCCACAGATCAGAGCCGCCTGACACACTCGACTCAACGAAAGGTGATTTGCTCCTCTTTAATTTCTGTTCAAACGTTCCCACGCTCTTTCCTATCTTTCGCTACGGAGCGTTTGAAACCTGGCAAGCATTAAGTAACCCCCCCCCCCAACCCCAACCCCCCACCACGACCCGGTCGCACCACACCAATGATATCCAATTAAATCCTTATAAATCTACTAACGGTCCAACCGTCTGACTCGTTCTTTAAAGACCAGAGTAAAAAAGGGAAAAGAGTATTTCAGGTTTTGCCCCAAATGGCACGCTAATTCCCTACATAGTGCACTACACTTGACCGAAGCCCTATGGTAAATAGTGTTCCATTTGGGCCTTATAATATTCCACTGATGGATAGGATGTTCAGTCACAGATGTGACACTTCAATTAGTTCAACTTCAACAGTGTGTGTGTGTGTGTGTGTGTGTGTGTGTGTGTGTGTGTGTACCTTTATTAGTCAGTGAGACAACTGGCGCGGACCTCCCTTTTGTAATTTCTGGGTTTCTCTGTCTCCGTCTCCGTCTCCGTCTCCGTCTCTCTCTCTCTCTCTCTCTCTCTCTCTCTCTCTCTCTCTCTCTCTCTCTCTCTCTCTCTCTCTCTCTCTCTCTCTCTCTCTCTCTCTGTCTCTCTCTGTCTCTCTCTGTCTGTCTCTCTCTGTCTCTCTCTCTCTGTCTCTCTCTCTCTTAGTCACAATCTCTCTCTCTCTATCACTCTCTCTCTGTCCCTCTCTCTCAATTAAATTAAATTAAATTAAATTAAATTCAATTCAATTCAAGGGCTTTATTCGCATGGGAAACATGTGTTAACATTGCCAACATTACACATACAGAAGTTTCAAAACAATAAAGACATTACAAATGTCATATTATATATACAGTGTTTTAACAATGTACAAATGGTTAAAGGACACAAGATAAAATAAATAAGCATAAATATGGGTTGTATTTACAATGGTGTTTGTTCTTCACTGGTTGCCCTTTTCTCGTGGCAACAGGTCACAAATCTTGCTGCTGTGATGGCACACTGGAATTTCACCCAGTAGATATGGGAGTTTTTCTAAATTGGATTTGTTTTCGAAATCTTTGTGGATCTGTGCAATCTGAGGGAAATATGTCTCTCTAATATGGTCATACATTGGGCAGGAGGTTAGGAAGTGCAGCTCAGTTTCCACCTCATTTTGTGCGCAGTGAGCACATAGCCTCTCTCTCTCTCTCTCTCTCTCTCTCTCTCTCTCTCTCTCTCTCTCTCTCTCTCTCTCTCTCTCTCTCTCTCTCTCTCTCTCTCTCTCTCTCTCTCTCTCTCTCTCTCTCTCTCTCTCTCTCTCTCTCTCTCTCTCTCTCTCTCTCTCTCTCTCTCTCTGTAAGTCACAATGTCACCAGTCACCAGTCACCATTCACAAGTCACCAGTCACCATTCACCAGTCACCAGTCACCAGTCACCCTTCACCAGTCACCAGTCACCATTCACAAGTCACCATTCACCAGTCACCAGTCACCAGTCACCAGTCACCTTCACCAGTCACCAGTCACCAGTCACCAGTCACCATTCACCAGTCACCAGTCACCAGTCACCATTCACTCTTCACCAGTCACCCTTCACCAGTCACCAGTCACCAGTCACCAGTCACCAGTCACCATTCACACTTCACCAGTCACCAGTCACCAGTCACCAGTCACCATTCACAATTCACCAGTCACCATTCACCAGTCACCATTCACAAGTCACCATTCACCAGTCACCATTCACCATTCACCATTCACCCTTCACCAGTCACCAGTCACCCATCACCAGTCACCCCACCATTGACCAGTCACCAGTCACCCTTCACCAGTCACCCTTCACCATTGACCAGTCACCATTCACCATTCACCAGTCACCATTCACCATTCACCAGTCACCATTCACCATTCACCAGTCACCATTCACAAGTCACCATTCACCAGTCACACTTCACCATTCACCATTCACCAGTCACCATTCACAAGTCACCATTCACCAGTCACCAGTCACCATTTACCATTCACCATTCACCAGTCACCATTCAACCTTCACCAGTCACCAGTCACCCTTCACCATTGACCAGTCACCCTTCACCATTCACCAGTCACCATTCACCAGTCACCATTCACCAGTCACCCTTCACCAGTCACCATTCACCATTCACCAGTCACCATTCACAAGTCACCATTCACCAGTCACCAGTCACCAGTCACCAGTCACCATTCACCATTCACCATTCACCAGTCACCAGTCACCCTTCACCAGTCACCATTCACCAGTCACCATTCACTCTTCACCAGTCACCAGTCACCAGTCACCCTTCACCAGTCACCAGTCACCAGTCACCATTCACACTTCACCAGTCACCAGTCACCAGTCACCAGTCACCATTCACCATTCACCAGTCACCATTCACAAGTCACCATTCACCAGTCACCATTCACCAGTCACCAGTCACCATTCACACTTCACCAGTCACCAGTCACCAGTCACCAGTCACCATTCACCATTCACAGTCACCATTCACAAGTCACCATTCACCAGTCACCCTTCACCTGTCACCATTCACCATTCACCACTCACCATTCACAAGTCACAGTCACCATTCACCATTCACCAGTCACCAGTCACCAGTCACCCTTCACCCTTCACCAGTCACCAGTCACCAGTCACCATTCAAACTTCACCAGTCACCAGTCACCATTCACCATTCACCAGTCACCATTCACCAGTCACCAGTCACCAGTCACCAGTCACCATTCACCATTCACCAGTCACCATTCACCAGTCACCCTTCACCAGTCACCAGTCACCATTCACAAGTCACCATTCACCAGTCACAATTCACCATTCACCATTCACCAGTCACAATTCACCATTCACCATTCACCAGTCACCATTCACCATTGACCAGTCACCAGTCACCCTTCACCATTCACCAGTCACCATTCAACCTTCACCAGTCACCAGTCACCAGTCACCATTCACCAGTCACCCTTCACCAGTCACCATTCACCATTCACCAGTCACCATTCACAAGTCACCATTCACCAGTCACCAGTCACCATTCACCAGTCACCAGTCACGAGTCACGAGTCACCAGTCACCGGTCACCATTCACCATTCACCAGTCACCAGTCACCAGTCACCAGTCACCATTCACCAGTCACCATTCACCATTCACCAGTCACCCTTCACCAGTCACCATTCACCATTCACCAGTCACCATTCACAAGTCACCATTCACCAGTCACCAGTCACCATTCACCAGTCACCAGTCACGAGTCACGAGTCACCAGTCACCGGTCACCATTCACCATTCACCAGTCACCAGTCACCCTTCACCAGTCACCAGTCACCATTCACCAGTCACCAGTCACCAGTCACCATTCACCAGTCACTAGTCACCATTCACCAGTCACCCTTCACCAGTCACCATTCACCATTCACCAGTCACCATTCACAAGTCACCATTCACCAGTCACCATTCACCATTCACCATTAACCAGTCACCATTCACCAGTCACCCTTCACCAGTCACCAGTCACCATTCACAAGTCACCAGTCACCATTCACCAGTCACCAGTCACCAGTCACCCTTCACCAGTCACCAGTCACCATTCACAAGTCACCATTCACCAGTCACCAGTCACCAGTCACCCTTCACCAGTCACCAGTCACCATTCACCAGTCACCAGTCACCATTCACTCTTCACCAGTCACCAGTCACCCTTCACCAGTCACCAGTCACCAGTCACCAGTCACCATTCACCAGTCACCATTCACAAGTCACCATTCACCAGTCACCATTCACCATTCACCATTCACCAGTCACCCTTCACCAGTCACCAGTCACCCTTCACCAGTCACCCCACCATTGACCAGTCACCAGTCACCCTTCACCATTCACCCTTCACCATTGACCAGTCACCATTCACCATTCACCAGTCACCATTCACCATTCACCAGTCACCATTCACCATTGACCAGTCACCATTCACAAGTCACCATTCACCAGTCACTTCACCATTCACCATTCACCAGTCACCATTCACAAGTCACCATTCACCAGTCACCAGTCACCATTTACCATTCACCATTCACCAGTCACCATTCAACCTTCACCAGTCACCAGTCACCCTTCACCAGTCTCCCTTCACCATTGACCAGTCACCCTTCACCATTCACCATTCACCAGTCACCATTCACCAGTCACCCTTCACCAGTCACCATTCACCATTCACCAGTCACCATTCACAAGTCACCATTCACCAGTCACCAGTCACCCTTCACCAGTCACCAGTCACCATTCACCAGTCACCAGTCACCAGTCACCATTCACCAGTCACTAGTCACTAGTCACTAGTCACCATTCACCAGTCACCCTTCACCAGTCACCATTCACCATTCACCAGTCACCATTCACAAGTCACCATTCACCAGTCACCATTCACCATTCACCATTAACCAGTCACCATTCACCAGTCACCCTTCACCAGTCACCAGTCACCATTCACAAGTCACCATTCACCAGTCACCAGTCACCAGTCACCCTTCACCAGTCACCATTCACAAGTCACCATTCACCAGTCACCAGTCACCAGTCACCCTTCACCAGTCACCAGTCACCATTCACCAGTCACCAGTCACCAGTCACCATTCACCCTTCACCATTGACCAGTCACCATTCACCATTCACCAGTCACCATTCACCATTCACCAGTCACCATTCACCATTGACCAGTCACCATTCACAAGTCACCATTCACCAGTCACTTCACCATTCACCATTCACCAGTCACCATTCACAAGTCACCATTCACCAGTCACCAGTCACCATTCACCATTCACCATTCACCAGTCACCATTCAACCTTCACCAGTCACCAGTCACCCTTCACCAGTCACCCTTCACCATTGACCAGTCACCCTTCACCATTCACCAGTCACCATTCACCAGTCACCATTCACCAGTCACCCTTCACCAGTCACCATTCACCATTCACCAGTCACCATTCACAAGTCACCATTCACCAGTCACCAGTCACCAGTCACCCTTCACCAGTCACCAGTCACCAGTCACCAGTCACCATTCACCAGTCACCAGTCACCAGTCACCAGTCACCAGTCACCATTCACCAGTCACCATTCACCATTCACCAGTCACCATTCACCAGTCACCATTCACCAGTCACCATTCACCATTCACCATTCACCAGTCACCATTCACCAGTCACCCTTCACCAGTCACCAGTCACCATTCACCAGTCACCCTTCACCAGTCACCATTCACCATTCACCAGTCACCATTCACAAGTCACCATTCACCAGTCACCAGTCACCAGTCACCCTTCACCAGTCACCAGTCACCAGTCACCAGTCACCATTCACCAGTCACTAGTCACTAGTCACTAGTCACCATTCACCAGTCACCCTTCACCAGTCACCATTCACCATTCACCAGTCACCATTCACAAGTCACCATTCACCAGTCACCATTCACCATTCACCATTAACCAGTCACCATTCACCAGTCACCCTTCACCAGTCACCAGTCACCATTCACAAGTCACCAGTCACCATTCACCAGTCACCAGTCACCAGTCACCCTTCACCAGTCACCATTCACCAGTCACCATTCACCATTCACCAGTCACCAGTCACCATTCACCATTCACCAGTCACCAGTCACCCTTCACCATTGACCAGTCACCATTCACCAGTCACCAGTCACCAGTCACCAGTCACCATTCACACTTCACCAGTCACCAGTCACCAGTCACCATTCACCAGTCACCATTCACCAGTCACCCTTCACCAGTCACAAGTCACCATTCACAAGTCACCAGTCACCATTCACCAGTCACCAGTCACCCTTCACCAGTCACCAGTCACCATTCACAAGTCACCATTCACCAGTCACCAGTCACCCTTCACCAGTCACCAGTCACCATTCACCAGTCACCAGTCACCAGTCACCATTCACCTTCACCAGTCACCATTCACCAGTCACCCTTCACCTGTCACCATTCACCAGTCACCAGTCACCATTCACACTTCACCAGTCACCAGTCACCAGTCACCAGTCACCAGTCACCAGTCACCATTCACCATTCACCAGTCACCATTCACAGTCACCATTCACCAGTCACCCTTCACCTGTCACCATTCACCCACTCACCATTCACCAGTCACCAGTCACCATTCACCATTCACCAGTCACCAGTCACCAGTCACCATTCACACTTCACCAGTCACCCGTCACCAGTCACCAGTCACCATTCACCATTCACCAGTCACCAGTCACCATTCACCATTCACCATTCACCATTCACCAGTCACCATTCACCAGTCACCATTCACCAGTCACCATTCACCAGTCACCATTCACAGTCACCATTCACCATTCACCAGTCACCAGTCACCATTCACCATTCACCAGTCACCAGTCACCATTCAACCTTCACCAGTCACCAGTCACCCTTCACCAGTCACCCTTCACCATTGGCCAGT
Organism: Oncorhynchus keta; assembly: GCF_023373465.1. Taxonomy (NCBI): domain Eukaryota; kingdom Metazoa; phylum Chordata; class Actinopteri; order Salmoniformes; family Salmonidae; genus Oncorhynchus; species Oncorhynchus keta. The sequence goes on from NC_068426.1 coordinate 1,089,911, forward strand.
CACCCTTCACCAGTCACCATTCACCAGTCACCATTCACCATTCACCAGTCACCATTCACCATTCACCATTCACCAGTCACCAGTCACCCTTCACCAGTCACCCTTCACCATTCACCAGTCACCATTCACCAGTCACCAGTCACCAGTCACCAGTCACCAGTCACCATTCACACTTCACCAGTCACCAGTCACCAGTCACCATTCACCATTCACCATTCACCAGTCACCATTCACCAGTCACCCTTCACCAGTCACAAGTCACCATTCACCAGTCACCAGTCACCATTCACCAGTCACCAGTCACCATTCACCAGTCACCAGTCACCATTCACAGTCACCATTCACCAGTCACCAGTCACCCTTCACCAGTCACCAGTCACCATTCACCAGTCACCAGTCACCAGTCACCATTCACTCTTCACCAGTCACCATTCACCAGTCACCCTTCACCTGTCACCATTCACCAGTCACCAGTCACCATTCACACTTCACCAGTCACCAGTCACCAGTCACCAGTCACCATTCACCAGTCACCATTCACAAGTCACCATTCACCAGTCACCCTTCACCTGTCACCATTCACCACTCACCATTCACAAGTCACAGTCACCATTCACCATTCACCAGTCACCAGTCACCATTCACCATTCACCAGTCACCAGTCACCAGTCACCAGTCACCATTCACCAGTCACCATTCACCATCACCAGTCACCAGTCACCAGTCACCAGTCACCATTCACCAGTCACCAGTCACCAGTCACCATTCACCATTCACCATTCACCATTCACCAGTCACCATTCACCAGTCACCATTCACCAGTCACCATTCACCAGTCACCAGTCACCAGTCACCAGTCACCATTCACCAGTCACCAGTCACCATTCACCAGTCACCAGTCACAATTCACCATTCACCAGTCACCAGTCACAATTCACCATTCACCATTCACCATTCACCATTCACCAGTCACCAGTCACCCTTCACCAGTCACCCTTCACCATTGACCAGTCACCATTCACCATTCACCAGTCACCATTCACCATTCACCAGTCACCATTCACAAGTCACCATTCACCAGTCACACTTCACCATTCACCATTCACCAGTCACCATTCACAAGTCACCATTCACCAGTCACCAGTCACCATTCACCATTCACCATTCACCAGTCACCAGTCACCATTCACCTTCACCAGTCACCAGTCACCCTTCACCAGTCACCCTTCACCATTCGCCAGTCACCCTTCACCATTCACCAGTCACCATTCACCAGTCACCATTCACCATTCACCAGTCACCATTCACCATTCACCATTCACCAGTCACCATTCACAAGTCACCATTCACCAGTCACCAGTCACCCTTCACCAGTCACCACTCACCAGTCACCAGTCACCATTCAACCTTCACCAGTCACCAGTCACCCTTCACCAGTCACCCTTCACCATTGGCCAGTCATCACCCTTCACCATTCACCAGTCACCATTCACAAGTCACCATTCACCAGTCACCATTCACCATTCACCAGTCACCCTTCACCAGTCACCCTTCACCATTGGCCAGTCACCAGTCACCAGTCACCCTTCACCAGTCACTAGTCACCATTCACCAGTCACCCTTCACCAGTCACCATTCACCATTCACCAGTCACCATTCACAAGTCACCATTCACCAGTCACCATTCACCATTCACCATTCACCATTAACCAGTCACCATTCACCAGTCACCCTTCACCAGTCACCAGTCACCATTCACAAGTCACCAGTCACCATTCACCAGTCACCAGTCACCAGTCACCCTTCACCAGTCACCAGTCACCATTCACAAGTCACCATTCACCAGTCACCAGTCACCAGTCACCTTCACATTCACCAGTCACCAGTCACCAGTCACCATTCACTCTTCACCAGTCACCAGTCACCCTTCACCAGTCACCAGTCACAAGTCACCATTCACACTTCACCAGTCACCAGTCACCAGTCACCATTCACCATTAACCAGTCACCATTCACCAGTCACCTTCACCAGTCACCAGTCACCATTCACAAGTCACCAGTCACCATTCACCAGTCACCAGTCACCCTTCACCAGTCACCAGTCACCATTCACCAGTCACCATTCACCAGTCACCATTCACCAGTCACCAGTCACCAGTCACCAGTCACCATTCACCAGTCACCAGTCACCATTCACCTTCACCAGTCACCATTCACCTTCACCAGTCACCAGTCACCTTCACCAGTCACCAGTCACCAGTCACCATTCACTTCACCAGTCACCAGTCACCAGTCACCATTCACACTTCACCAGTCACCAGTCACCAGTCACCATTCACCATTCACCAGTCACCAGTCACCATTCACCAGTCACCATTCACCAGTCACCATTCACCATTCACCAGTCACCATTCACCATTCACCAGTCACCAGTCACCCTTCACCAGTCACCAGTCACCATTCACCAGTCACCATTCACCATTCACCATTCACCATTCACCAGTCACCATTCACCAATCACCATTCACCAGTCACCAGTCACCATTCACACTTCACCAGTCACCAGTCACCCTTCACCAGTCACCATTCACCAGTCACCGGTCACCAGTCACCAGTCACCATTCACCACTCACCATTCACAAGTCACAGTCACCATTCACCATTCACCAGTCACCATTCACACTTCACCAGTCACCAGTCACCCTTCACCAGTCACCAGTCACCAGTCACCAGTCACCAGTCACCATTCACACTTCACCAGTCACCAGTCACCAGTCACCTTTCACCATTCACCGGTCACCATTCACCAGTCACCAGTCACCAGTCACATTCACCAGTCACCAGTCACCATTCACCATTCACCATTCACCAGTCACCATTCACCAGTCACCAGTCACCCTTCACCAGTCACCAGTCACCAGTCACAATTCCCCATTCACCAGTCACCAGTCACATTCACCATTCACCATTCACCATTCACCCTTCACCAGTCACCAGTCACCCTTCACCATTGACCAGTCACCAGTCACCCTTCACCAGTCACCCTTCACCATTGACCAGTCACCATTCACCAGTCACCATTCACCATTCACCAGTCACCATTCACAAGTCACCATTCACCAGTCACACTTCACCATTCACCATTCACCAGTCACCATTCACAAGTCACCATTCACCAGTCACCAGTCACCATTCACCATTCACCATTCAACCTTCACCAGTCACCACTCACCCTTCACCAGTCACCCTTCACCATTGACCAGTCACCCTTCACCATTCACCAGTCACCATTCACCAGTCACCAGTCACCAGTCACCCTTCACCAGTCACCATTCACCCTTCACCAGTCACCATTCACCAGTCACCAGTCACCAGTCACCATTCACCATTCACCATTCACCAGTCACCAGTCACCAGTCACCATTCACACTTCACCAGTCACCAGTCACCATTCACCATTCACCAGTCACCAGTCACAATTCACCATTCACCATTCACCATTCACCCTTCACCAGTCACCAGTCACCCTTCACCATTGACCAGTCACCAGTCACCCTTCACCAGTCACCCTTCACCATTGACCAGTCACCATTCACCAGTCACCATTCACCATTCACCAGTCACCATTCACAAGTCACCATTCACCAGTCACACTTCACCATTCACCATTCACCAGTCACCATTCACAAGTCACCATTCACCAGTCACCAGTCACCATTCACCATTCACCATTCACCAGTCACCATTCACCTTCACCAGTCACCAGTCACCCTTCACCAGTCACCCTTCACCATTGACCAGTCACCCTTCACCATTCACCAGTCACCATTCACAAGTCACCATTCACCAGTCACCATTCACCAGTCACCCTTCACCAGTCACCATTCACCATTCACCAGTCACCATTCACAAGTCACCATTCACCAGTCACCATTCACCAGTCACCAGTCACAGTCACCATTCACCATTCACCAGTCACCAGTCACCATTCACCAGTCACCATTCACCAGTCACCATTCACCAGTCACCAGTCACCCTCCACCAGTCACCAGTCACCATTCACACTTCACCAGTCACCAGTCACCATTCACCATTCACCAGTCACCATTCACCAGTCACCAGTCACCAGTCACCATTCACCAGTCACCAGTCACCATTCACCATTCACCATTCACCAGTCACCATTCACCAGTCACCCTTCACCAGTCACCAGTCACCATTCACAAGTCACCAGTCACCATTCACCATTCACCAGTCACCATTCAACCTTCACCAGTCACCAGTCACCATTCACCATTCACCAGTCACCATTCACCAGTCACCAGTCACCAGTCACCAGTCACCATTCACCAGTCACCATTCACCAGTCACCATTCACCAGTCACTAGTCACCATTCACCAGTCACCCTTCACCAGTCACCATTCACCATTCACCAGTCACAATTCACCATTCACCAGTCACCATTCACCATTCACCAGTCACCATTCACCATTCACCATTCACCAGTCACCAGTCACCAGTCACCAGTCACCATTCACCAGTCACCCTTCACCAGTCACCAGTCACCATTCACCAGTCACCATTCACCAGTCACTAGTCACCATTCACCAGTCACCCTTCACCAGTCACCAGTCACCATTCACCAGTCACCATTCACCATTCACCAGTCACCGGTCACCAGTCACCAGTCACCATTCACCAGACACCATTCACAAATCACCAGTCACCAGTCACCAGTCACTAGTCACCAGTCACCATTCACCATTCACCAGTCACCAGTCACCATTCACAAGTCACCATTCACAAGTCACCATTCACCAGTCACCAGTCACCGTTCACCAGTCACCAGTCACCATTCACCTTTCACACTTCACCATTCACCAGTCACCATTCACCAGTCACCAGTCACCATTCACCATTCACCAGTCACCATTCACCAGTCACCAGTCACCCTTCACCCTTCACCAGTCACCAGTCACTATTCACAAGTCAACAGTCACCATTCACCAGTCACCATTCACCAGTCACCCTTCACCAGTCACCAGTCACCAGTCACCAGTCACCATTCACCAGTCACCAGTCACCATTCACCATTCACCATTCACCAGTCACCATTCACCATTCACCAGTCACCATTCACCAGTCACCATTCACCAGTCACCATTCACCATTCACCATTCACCAGTCACCATTCACCAGTCACCATTCACCAGTCACCAGTCACCATTCACCATTCACCATTCACCAGTCACCATTCACCAGTCACCATTCACCAGTCACCAGTCACCATTCACCAGTCACCTTCACCAGTCACCAGTCACCAGTCACCATTCACCAGTCACCAGTCACCATTCACCAGTCACCAGTCACCATTCACCAGTCACCAGTCACCAGTCACCATTCACCAGTCACCATTCACCAGTCACCATTCACAGTCACCATTCACCAGTCACCCTTCACCAGTCACCAGTCACCATTCACCAAGTCACCAGTCACCAGTCACCATTCACCAGTCACCATTCACCAGTCACCAGTCACCATTCACCATTCACCAGTCACCATTCACCAGTCACCAGTCACCAGTCACCAGTCACCAGTCACATTCAGTCATTCACCAGTCACAGTCACAGTCACCATTCACCAGTCACCAGTCACCATTCACCATTCACCAGTCACCATTCACCAGTCACCAGTCACCATTCACCAGTCACCATTCACCATTCACCATTCACCAGTCACCATTCACCAGTCACCAGTCACCAGTCACCAGTCACCAGTCACCCTTCACCAGTCACCAGTCACCATTCACCAGTCACCATTCACCAGTCACCAGTCACCATTCACCAGTCACCATTCACCAGTCACCAGTCACCATTCACCAGTCACCATTCACCAGTCACCAGTCACCAGTCACCAGTCACCATTCACCAGTCACCATTCACCAGTCACCATTCACCAGTCACAGTCATCACCAGTCACCATTCACCAGTCACCATTCACCAGTCACCAGTCACCAGTCACCATTCACCAGTCACCAGTCACCAGTCACCAGTCACCATTCACCAGTCACCAGTCACCATTCACCAGTCACCATTCACCAGTCACCAGTCACCATTCACCAGTCACCAGTCACCAGTCACCAGTCACCCTTCACCATTCACCATTCACCAGTCACCAGTCACCATTCACCAGTCACCAGTCACCATTCACCAGTCACCATTCACCAGTCACCAGTCACCATTCACCAGTCACCAGTCACCATTCACCAGTCACCAGTCACCAGTCACCAGTCACCATTCACCAGTCACCAGTCACCCTTCACCAGTCACCAGTCACCATTCACCAGTCACCATTCACCATTCACCAGTCACCAGTCACCAGTCACCATTCACCATTCACCATTCACCAGTCACCATTCACCAGTCACCATTCACCAGTCACCATTCACCAGTCACCATTCACCAGTCACCAGTCACCATTCACCAGTCACCATTCACCAGTCACCAGTCACCAGTCACCATTCACCAGTCACCAGTCACCAGTCACCATTCACCAGTCACCAGTCACCATTCACATTCACCAGTCACCAGTCACCATTCACCAGTCACCAGTCACCATTCACCATTCACCATTCACCATTCACCATTCACCATTCACCAGTCACCAGTCATTCACCATTCACCAGTCACCATTCATTCACCAGTCACCAGTCACCATTCACCAGTCACCATTCACCAGTCACCATTCACCAGTCACCATTCACCAGTCACCAGTCACCAGTCACCATTCACAGTCACCATTCACCAGTCACCATTCACCAGTCACCATTCACCAGTCACCAGTCACCCTTCACCAGTCACCAGTCACCATTCACCAGTCACCATTCACCATTCACCAGTCACCATTCACCAGTCACCATTCACCAGTCACCAGTCACCAGTCACCAGTCACCATTCACCAGTCACCCTTCACCAGTCACCAGTCACCATTCACCATTCACCATTCACCAGTCACCATTCACCAGTCACCATTCACCAGTCACCAGTCACCAGTCACCAGTCACCAGTCACCATTCACCAGTCACCAGTCACCAGTCACCAGTCACCATTCACCAGTCACCAGTCACCAGTCACCAGTCACCATTCACCAGTCACCCTTCACCAGTCACCATTCACCATTCACCATTCACCAGTCACCATTCACCATTCACCAGTCACCATTCACCATTCACCAGTCACCATTCACCAGTCACCATTCACCAGTCACCATTCACCAGTCACCAGTCACCATTCACCAGTCACCATTCACCAGTCACCAGTCACCAGTCACCATTCACCAGTCACCAGTCACCAGTCACCATTCACAGTCACAGTCACCAGTCACCAGTCACCCAGTCACCATTCACCAGTCACCATTCACCAGTCACCAGTCACCATTCACCAGTCATTCACCAGTCACCATTCACCATTCACCATTCACCAGTCACCAGTCACCATTCACCAGTCACCAGTCACCATTCACCATTCACCAGTCACCAGTCACCATTCAGTCCATTCATTCACCAGTCACCAGTCACCATTCACCAGTCACCAGTCACATTCACCAGTCACCAGTCACCATTCACCAGTCACCATTCACCAGTCACCAGTCACCATTCACCAGTCACCAGTCACCAGTCACCAGTCACCAGTCACCATTCACCATTCACCATTCACCAGTCACCATTCACCATTCACCCTTCACAGTCAGTCACCAGTCACCATTCACCAGTCACCAGTCACCATTCACCAGTCACCATTCACCAGTCACCCTTCACAGTCACCATTCACCATTCACCATTCACCAGTCACCATTCACCATTCACCCATTCACCAGTCACCATTCACCAGTCACCATTCATTCAGTCACCATTCACCAGTCACCATTCACCAGTCACATTCACCAGTCACCAGTCACCATTCACCATTCACCAGTCACCATTCATTCACACTTCACCATTCACCAGTCACCATTCACCAGTCACCAGTCAGTCACAGTCACCATTCACCATTCACCAGTCACCATTCACAAGTCACCATTCACCAGTCACCATTCACCAGTCCATTCACCAGTCACCATTCACCAGTCACCAGTCACCAGTCACCATTCACCAGTCACCAGTCACCCTTCACCATTCACCAGTCACCAGTCACCAGTCACCATTCACCATTCAGTCCAGTCACCATTTCACCAGTCACCATTCACCATTCACCATTCACCAGTCACCAGTCACCATTCACCAGTCACTTCACCATTCACCAGTCACCATTCACCATTCAGTCACCATTCACCAGTCACCATTCACCAGTCACCATTCACCATTCCATTCACCATTCACCATTCACCATTCACCATTCACCATTCACCAGTCACCCTTCACCAGTCACCAGTCACCATTCACCAGTCACCATTCACCAGTCACCATTCACCAGTCACCAGTCACCAGTCACCATTCACCAGTCACCATTCACCAGTCACCAGTCACCATTCACCAGTCACCATTCACCAGTCACCAGTCACCATTCACCATTCACCAGTCACCAGTCACCATTCACCAGTCACCATTCACCAGTCACCATTCACCATTCACCAGTCACCCTTCACCATTCACCAGTCACCATTCACCAGTCACCAGTCACCAGTCACCATTCACCAGTCACCAGTCACCATTCACCATTCACCAGTCACCAGTCACCATTCACCATTCACCAGTCACCAGTCACCATTCACCAGTCACCATTCACCAGTCACCATTCACCATTCACCAGTCACCATTCACCATTCACCATTCACCATTCACCATTCACCAGTCACCATTCACCAGTCACCATTCACCAGTCACCATTCACCAGTCACCATTCACCCAGTCACCATTCATTCCAGTCACCAGTCACCAGTCACCAGTCACCAGTCACCATTCACCATTCACCATTCACCAGTCACCAGTCACCATTCACCAGTCACCAGTCACCATTCACCAGTCACCAGTCACATTCACCAGTCACCATTCACCAGTCACCAGTCACCAGTCACCATTCACCAGTCACCAGTCACCATTCACCATTCACCAGTCACCATTCACCATTCACCAGTCACCAGTCACCATTCACCATTCACCAGTCACCAGTCACCATTCACCAGTCACCATTCACCAGTCACCAGTCACCAGTCATAGTCACCATTCACCATTCACCATTCACCATTCACCAGTCACCATTCACCAGTCACCAGTCACCATTCACCCATTCACCATTCACCAGTCACCAGTCACCATTCACCAGTCACCATTCACCAGTCACCAGTCACCAGTCACCAGTCACCAGTCACCCATTCACCAGTCACCATTCACCAGTCACCTTCACCATTCACCAGTCACCAGTCACCATTCACCCTTTCACCAGTCACCATCACCAGTCACCATTCACCATTCACCAGTCACCATTCACCATTCACAGTCACCAGTCACCTTCACCAGTCACCATTCACCAGTCACCATTCACCAGTCACCAGTCACCAGTCACCCATTCACCAGTCACCATTCACCAGTCACAGTCACCATTCACCAGTCACCAGTCACCAGTCACCATTCACCAGTCACCAGTCACCAGTCACCAGTCACCAGTCACCAGTCACCAGTCACCAGTCACCATTCACCATTCACCAGTCACTCAGTCACCATTCACCAGTCACCAGTCACCATTCACCATTCACCAGTCACCATTCACCAGTCACCAGTCACCATTCACCAGTCAGTCACCATTCACATTCAGTCACCATTCACCAGTCACCAGTCACCAGTCACCATTCACCAGTCACCAGTCACCATTCACCATTCACCATTCACCAGTCACCAGTCACCAGTCACCAGTCACCATTCACCAGTCACCCTTCACCAGTCACCAGTCACCATTCACCAGTCACCAGTCACCAGTCACCAGTCACCATTCACAAGTCACCATTCACCAGTCACCCTTCACCAGTCACCATTCACCATTCACCAGTCACCATTCACCAGTCACCATTCACCAGTCACCATTCACCAGTCACCAGTCACCATCCACCAGTCACCAGTCACCATTCACACTTCACCAGTCACCAGTCACCATTCACACTTCACCAGTCACCAGTCACCATTCACCATTCACCAGTCACCATTCACCAGTCACCAGTCACCAGTCACCATTCACCAGTCACCAGTCACCATTCACCATTCACCATTCACCAGTCATCATTCACCAGTCACCATTCACCAGTCACCAGTCACCAGTCACCCTCCACCAGTCACCAGTCACCAGTCACCAGTCACCAGTCACCATTCAGTCACCTTCACCAGTCACCAGTCACCATTCACCATTCACCAGTCACCATTCACCATTCACCAGTCACCAGTCACCAGTCAGTCACCATTCACCAGTCACCAGTCACCAGTCACCATTCACCAGTCACCAGTCACCAGTCACCATTCACCCAGTCACCATTCACCAGTCAGTCACCAGTCACCAGTCACCAGTCACCAGTCACCATTCACACTTCACCAGTCACCAGTCACCATTCACCATTCACCAGTCACCATTCACCAGTCAGTCACCAGTCACCAGTCACCAGTCACCATTCACCAGTCACCAGTCACCATTCAGTCACCAGTCACCATTCACCAGTCACCAGTCACCATTCACCATTCACCAGTCACCAGTCACCAGTCACCATTCACAAGTCACCAGTCACCATTCACCAGTCACCAGTCACAATTCACCATTCACCAGTCACCAGTCACAATTCACCATTCACCATTCACCAGTCACCATTCACCATTCACCATTCACCATTCACCATTCACCCTTCACCAGTCACCAGTCACCCTTCACCAGTCACCCTTCACCATTGACCAGTCACCAGTCACCCTTCACCAGTCACCCTTCACCATTGACCAGTCACCATTCATCAGTCACCATTCACCAGTCACCATTCACAAGTCACCATTCACCAGTCACACTTCACCATTCACCATTCACCAGTCACCATTCACCAGTCACCATTCACCAGTCACCAGTCACCATTCACCATTCACCATTCACCAGTCACCAGTCACCATTCACCAGTCACCAGTCACCAGTCACCCTTCACCAGTCACCAGTCACCAGTCACCATTCACCATTCACCAGTCACCATTCACCATTCACCATTCACCAGTCACCCTTCACCAGTCACTCTTCACCATTGACCAGTCACCATTCACCAGTCACCCTTCACCAGTCACCATTCACCATTCACCAGTCACCATTCACCAGTCACCCTTCACCAGTCACCATTCACCATTCACCAGTCACCATTCACAAGTCACCATTCACCAGTCACCAGTCACCAGTCACCCTTCACCAGTCACCAGTCACCATTCACCAGTCACCAGTCACCATTCACACTTCACCATTCACCAGTCACCATTCACCAGTCACCAGTCTCCATTCACCATTCACCATTCACCAGTCACCATTCACCAGTCACCAGTCACCATTCACCAGTCACCAGTCACCATTCACAAGTCACCAGTCACCATTCACCAGTCACCAGTCACAATTCACCATTCACCAGTCACAATTCACCATTCACCATTCACCATTCACCATTCACCAGTCACCATTCACCATTCACCCTTCACCAGTCACCAGTCACCCTTCACCAGTCACTCTTCACCATTGACCAGTCACCATTCACCATTCACCAGTCACCATTCACCATTCACCATTCACCAGTCAACATTCACAAGTCACCATTCACCAGTCACCATTCACCAGTCACCCTTCACCAGTCACCAGTCACCATTCACAAGTCACCATTCACCAGTCACCAGTCACCCTTCACCAGTCACCAGTCACCAGTCACCATTCACCAGTCACCAGTCACCATTCACACTTCACCAGTCACCAGTCACCAGTCACCCTTCACCAGTCACCATTCACCAGTCACCAGTCACCAGTCACCATTCACCAGTCACCATTCACCATTCACCATTCGCCATTCACCATTCACCAGTCACCATTCACAAGTCACCAGTCACCATTCACCAGTCACCATTCACAAGCCACCAGTCACCCTTCACCAGTCACCAGTCACCATTCACCAGTCACCAGTCACCATTCACACTTCACCATTCACCAGTCACCATTCACCAGTCACCAGTCTCCATTCACCATTCACCATTCACCATTCACCAGTCACCATTCACCAGTCACCAGTCACCCTTCACCAGTCACCAGTCACCATTCACAAGTCACCAGTCACCATTCACCAGTCACCAGTCACATTCACCATTCACCATTCACCAGTCACAATTCACCATTCACCATTCACCATTCACCATTCACCATTCACCAGTCACCATTCACCATTCACCCTTCACCAGTCACCAGTCACCCTTCACCAGTCACTCTTCACCATTGACCAGTCACCATTCACCATTCACCAGTCACCATTCACCATTCACCAGTCAACATTCACAAGTCACCATTCACCATTCACCATTCACCCTTCACCAGTCACC
>NC_068426.1:1107488-1127488 GCF_023373465.1 Oncorhynchus keta
CTCTGCTGGTGATTGCACGGGGTTTGGCTGGTTACCATACAGCTGCCTGAATCAAATCATATTCTATTTGTCACATGAGCCGAACACAATGGGTTGAGAGCCCTTCCAAACAATGCAGAGTAAAAAAAAATACAAATATTAACACAAGAGGAATAACATACACAAGAATGGAGCTGTATACAGGAAGTACCAGAGCACTGTGGAGCTATATACAGGAAGTACCAGATCACTGTGGAGCTATATACAGGAAGTACCAGATCACTGTGGAGCTATATACAGGAAGTACCAGATCACTGTGGAGCTATATACAGGAAGTACCAGATCACTGTGGAGCTATATACAGGAAGTACCAGATCACTGTGGAGCTATATACAGGAAGTACCAGATCACTGTGGAGCTATATACAGGAAGTACCAGATCACTGTGGAGCTATATACAGGAAGTACCAGATCACTGTGGAGCTATATACAGGATGTACCAGATCAATGTGGAGCTATATACAGGAAGTACCAGATCACTGTGGAGCTATATACAGGAAGTACCAGATCACTGTGGAGCTATATACAGGAAGTACCAGATCACTGTGGAGCTATATACAGGAAGTACCAGATCACTGTGGAGCTATATACAGGAAGTACCAGATCACTGTGGAGCTGTATACAGGAAGTACCAGATCACTGTGGAGCTATATACAGGAAGTACCAGATCACTGTGGAGCTATATACAGGAAGTACCAGATCAATGTGGAGCTATATACAGGAAGTACCAGATCACTGTGGAGCTATATACAGGAAGTACCAGATCACTGTGGAGCTATATACAGGAAGTACCAGATCACTGTGGAGCTATATACAGGAAGTACCAGATCACTGTGGAGCTATATACAGGAAGTACCAGATCAATGTGGAGCTATATACAGGAAGTACCAGATCACTGTGGAGCTATACACAGGAAGTACCATATCAATATGGAGCTATATACAGGAAGTACCAGATCACTGTGGAGCTATATACAGGAAGTACCAGATCAATGTGGAGCTATATACAGGAAGTACCATATCAATATGGAGCTATATACAGGAAGTACCAGATCACTGTGGAGCTGTATACAGGAAGTACCAGATCACTGTGGAGCTATATACAGGAAGTACCATATCAATATGGAGCTATATACAGGAAGTACCAGATCACTGTGGAGCTATATACAGGAAGTACCAGATCAATGTGGAGCTATATACAGGAAGTACCAGATCACTGTGGAGCTATACACAGGAAGTACCATATCAATATGGAGCTATATACAGGAAGTACCAGATCACTGTGGAGCTATATACAGGAAGTACCAGATCAATGTGGAGCTATATACAGGAAGTACCAGATCAATGTGGAGCTATATACAGGAAGTACCAGATCACTGTGGAGCTATATACAGGAAGTACCAGATCACTGTGGAGCTATATACAGGAAGTACCAGATCAATGTGGAGCTATATACAGGAAGTACCAGATCAATGTGGAGCTATATACAGGAAGTACCAGATCACTGTGGAGCTATATACAGGAAGTACCAGATAACTGTGGAGCTATATACAGGAAGTACCAGATAACTGTGGAGCTATATACAGGAAGTACCAGATCACTGTGGAGCTATATACAGGAAGTACCAGATCAATATGGAGCTATATACAGGAAGTACCAGATCATTGTGGAGCTATATACAGGAAGTACCATATCAATATGGAGCTATATACAGGAAGTACCAGATCACTGTGGAGCTATATACAGGAAGTACCAGATCAATGTGGAGCTATATACAGGAAGTACCAGATCACTGTGGAGCTATATACAGGAAGTACCAGATCACTGTGGAGCTATATACATGAAGTACCAGATCACTGTGGAGCTATATACAGGAAGTACCAGATCACTGTGGAGCTATATACAGGAAGTACCAGATCACTGTGGAGCTATATACATGAAGTACCAGATCACTGTGGAGCTATATACAGGAAGTACCAGATCACTGTGGAGCTATATACAGGAAGTACCAGATCACTGTGGAGCTATATACAGGAAGTACCAGATCACTGTGGAGCTATATACAGGAAGTACCAGATCAATGTGGAGCTATATACAGGAAGTACCAGATCACTGTGGAGCTATATACAGGAAGTACCAGATCACTGTGGAGCTATATACAGGAAGTACCAGATCACTGTGGAGCTATATACAGGAAGTACCAGATCAATGTGGAGCTATATACAGGAAGTACCAGATCACTGTGGAGCTATATACAGGAAGTACCAGATCAATGTGGATCTATATACAGGAAGTACCAGATCAATGTGGAGCTATATACAGGAAGTACCAGATCACTGTGGAGCTATATACAGGAAGTGCCAGATCACTGTGGAGCTATATACAGGAAGTACCAGATCACTGTGGAGCTATATACAGGAAGTACCAGATCAATGTGGAGCTATATACAGGAAGTACCAGATCAATGTGGAGCTATATACAGGAAGTACCAGATCACTGTGGAGCTATATACAGGAAGTACCAGATAACTGTGGAGCTATATACAGGAAGTACCAGATAACTGTGGAGCTATATACAGGAAGTACCAGATCACTGTGGAGCTATATACAGGAAGTACCAGATCACTGTGGAGCTATATACAGGAAGTACCAGATCACTGTGGAGCTATATACAGGAAGTACCAGATCACTGTGGAGCTATATACAGGAAGTACCAGATCACTGTGGAGCTATATACAGGAAGTACCAGATCACTGTGGAGCTATATACAGGAAGTACCAGATCACTGTGGAGCTATATACAGGAAGTACCAGATCACTGTGGAGCTATATACAGGAAGTACCAGTTCACTGAGGAGCTATATACAGGAAGTACCAGATCACTGTGGAGCTATATACAGGAAGTACCAGATCACTGTGGAGCTATATACAGGAAGTACCAGATCAATGTGGAGCTATATACAGGAAGTACCAGATCACTGTGGAGCTATATACAGGAAGTACCAGATCACTGTGGAGCTATATACAGGAAGTACCAGATCACTGTGGAGCTATATACAGGAAGTACCAGATCACTGTGGAGCTATATACAGGAAGTACCAGATCACTGTGGAGCTATATACAGGAAGTACCAGATCAATGTGGAGCTATATACAGGAAGTACCAGATCACTGTGGAGCTATACACAGGAAGTACCATATCAATATGGAGCTATATACAGGAAGTACCAGATCACTGTGGAGCTATATACAGGAAGTACCAGATCAATGTGGAGCTATATACAGGAAGTACCATATCAATATGGAGCTATATACAGGAAGTACCAGATCACTGTGGAGCTGTATACAGGAAGTACCAGATCACTGTGGAGCTATATACAGGAAGTACCAGATCACTGTGGAGCTATATACAGGAAGTACCAGATCACTGTGGAGCTATATACAGGAAGTACCAGATCACTGTGGAGCTATATACAGGAAGTACCAGATCACTGTGGAGCTATATACAGGAAGTACCAGATCAATGTGTAGCTATATACAGGAAGTACCAGATCACTGTGGAGCTATATACAGGAAGTACCAGATCACTGTGGAGCTATATACAGGAAGTACCAGATCACTGTGGAGCTATATACAGGAAGTACCAGATCACTGTGGAGCTATATACAGGAAGTACCAGATCACTGTGGAGCTATATACAGGAAGTACCAGATCACTGTGGAGCTGTATACAGGAAGTACCAGATCACTGTGGAGCTATATACAGGAAGTACCAGATCACTGTGGAGCTATATACAGGAAGTACCAGATCAATGTGGAGCTATATACAGGAAGTACCAGATCACTGTGGAGCTATATACAGGAAGTACCAGATCACTGTGGAGCTATATACAGGAAGTACCAGATCACTGTGGAGCTATATACAGGAAGTACCAGATCACTGTGGAGCTATATACAGGAAGTACCAGATCAATGTGGAGCTATATACAGGAAGTACCAGATCACTGTGGAGCTATACACAGGAAGTACCATATCAATATGGAGCTATATACAGGAAGTACCAGATCACTGTGGAGCTATATACAGGAAGTACCAGATCAATGTGGAGCTATATACAGGAAGTACCATATCAATATGGAGCTATATACAGGAAGTACCAGATCACTGTGGAGCTGTATACAGGAAGTACCAGATCACTGTGGAGCTATATACAGGAAGTACCATATCAATATGGAGCTATATACAGGAAGTACCAGATCACTGTGGAGCTATATACAGGAAGTACCAGATCAATGTGGAGCTATATACAGGAAGTACCAGATCACTGTGGAGCTATACACAGGAAGTACCATATCAATATGGAGCTATATACAGGAAGTACCAGATCACTGTGGAGCTATATACAGGAAGTACCAGATCAATGTGGAGCTATATACAGGAAGTACCAGATCAATGTGGAGCTATATACAGGAAGTACCAGATCACTGTGGAGCTATATACAGGAAGTACCAGATCACTGTGGAGCTATATACAGGAAGTACCAGATCAATGTGGAGCTATATACAGGAAGTACCAGATCAATGTGGAGCTATATACAGGAAGTACCAGATCACTGTGGATCTATATACAGGAAGTACCAGATAACTGTGGAGCTATATACAGGAAGTACCAGATAACTGTGGAGCTATATACAGGAAGTACCAGATCACTGTGGAGCTATATACAGGAAGTACCAGATCATTGTGGAGCTATATACAGGAAGTACCATATCAATATGGAGCTATATACAGGAAGTACCAGATCAATATGGAGCTATATACAGGAAGTACCAGATCACTGTGGAGCTATATACAGGAAGTACCAGATCACTGTGGAGCTATATACAGGAAGTACCAGATCACTGTGGAGCTATATACAGGAAGTACCAGATCACTGTGGAGCTATATACAGGAAGTACCAGATCACTGTGGAGCTATATACAGGAAGTACCAGATCACTGTGGAGCTATATACAGGAAGTACCAGATCACTGTGGAGCTATATACATGAAGTACCAGATCACTGTGGAGCTATATACAGGAAGTACCAGATCACTGAGGAGATATATACAGGAAGTACCAGATCACTGTGGAGCTATATACAGGAAGTACCAGATCACTGTGGAGCTATATACAGGAAGTACCAGATCACTGTGGAGCTATATACAGGAAGTACCAGATCACTGTGGAGCTATATACAGGAAGTACCAGATCACTGTGGAGCTATATACAGGAAGTACCAGATCAATGTGGAGCTATATACAGGAAGTACCAGATCACTGTGGAGCTATATACAGGAAGTACCAGATCAATGTGGATCTATATACAGGAAGTACCAGATCAATGTGGAGCTATATACAGGAAGTACCAGATCACTGTGGAGCTATATACAGGAAGTACCAGATCACTGTGGAGCTATATACAGGAAGTACCAGATCAATGTGGAGCTATATACAGGAAGTACCAGATCAATGTGGAGCTATATACAGGAAGTACCAGATCACTGAGGAGATATATACAGGAAGTACCAGATCACTGTGGAGCTATATACAGGAAGTACCAGATCAATGTGGAGCTATATACAGGAAGTACCAGATCAATGTGGAGCTATATACAGGAAGTACCAGATCACTGTGGAGCTATATACAGGAAGTACCAGATCACTGTGGAGCTATATACAGGAAGTACCAGATAACTGTGGAGCTATATACAGGAAGTACCAGATCACTGTGGAGCTATATACAGGAAGTACCAGATCACTGTGGAGCTATATACAGGAAGTACCAGATCACTGTGGAGCTATATACAGGAAGTACCAGATCACTGTGGAGCTATATACAGGAAGTACCAGATCACTGTGGAGCTATATACAGGAAGTACCAGATCACTGTGGAGCTATATACAGGAAGTACCAGATCACTGTGGAGCTATATACATGAAGTACCAGATCACTGTGGAGCTATATACAGGAAGTACCAGATCACTGAGGAGATATATACAGGAAGTACCAGATCACTGTGGAGCTATATACAGGAAGTACCAGATCACTGTGGAGCTATATACAGGAAGTACCAGATCAATGTGGAGCTATATACAGGAAGTACCAGATCACTGTGGAGCTATATACAGGAAGTACCAGATCACTGTGGAGCTATATACAGGAAGTACCAGATCACTGTGGAGCTATATACAGGAAGTACCAGATCACTGTGGAGCTATATACAGGAAGTACCAGATCACTGTGGAGCTATACACAGGAAGTACCATATCAATATGGAGCTATATACAGGAAGTACCAGATCACTGTGGAGCTATATACAGGAAGTACCAGATCAATGTGGAGCTATATACAGGAAGTACCATATCAATATGGAGCTATATACAGGAAGTACCAGATCACTGTGGAGCTGTATACAGGAAGTACCAGATCACTGTGGAGCTATATACAGGAAGTACCATATCAATATGGAGCTATATACAGGAAGTACCAGATCACTGTGGAGCTATATACAGGAAGTACCAGATCAATGTGGAGCTATATACAGGAAGTACCAGATCACTGTGGAGCTATACACAGGAAGTACCATATCAATATGGAGCTATATACAGGAAGTACCAGATCACTGTGGAGCTATATACAGGAAGTACCAGATCAATGTGGAGCTATATACAGGAAGTACCAGATCAATGTGGAGCTATATACAGGAAGTACCAGATCACTGTGGAGCTATATACAGGAAGTACCAGATCACTGTGGAGCTATATACAGGAAGTACCAGATCAATGTGGAGCTATATACAGGAAGTACCAGATCAATGTGGAGCTATATACAGGAAGTACCAGATCAATGTGGAGCTATATACAGGAAGTACCAGATCACTGTGGAGCTATATACAGGAAGTACCAGATCACTGTGGAGCTATATACAGGAAGTACCAGATCACTGTGGAGCTATATACAGGAAGTACCAGATCAATGTGGAGCTATATACAGGAAGTACCAGATCACTGTGGAGCTATATACAGGAAGTACCAGATCAATGTGGATCTATATACAGGAAGTACCAGATCAATGTGGAGCTATATACAGGAAGTACCAGATCACTGTGGAGCTATATACAGGAAGTACCAGATCACTGTGGAGCTATATACAGGAAGTACCAGATCAATGTGGAGCTATATACAGGAAGTACCAGATCAATGTGGAGCTATATACAGGAAGTACCAGATCACTGTGGAGCTATATACAGGAAGTACCAGATCACTGTGGAGCTATATACAGGAAGTACCAGATCAATGTGGAGCTATATACAGGAAGTACCAGATCAATGTGGAGCTATATACAGGAAGTACCAGATCACTGTGGAGCTATATACAGGAAGTACCAGATCACTGTGGAGCTATATACAGGAAGTACCAGATCAATGTGGAGCTATATACAGGAAGTACCATATCAATATGGAGCTATATACAGGAAGTACCAGATCACTGTGGAGCTGTATACAGGAAGTACCAGATCACTGTGGAGCTATATACAGGAAGTACCATATCAATATGGAGCTATATACAGGAAGTACCAGATCACTGTGGAGCTATATACAGGAAGTACCAGATCAATGTGGAGCTATATACAGGAAGTACCAGATCACTGTGGAGCTATACACAGGAAGTACCATATCAATATGGAGCTATATACAGGAAGTACCAGATCACTGTGGAGCTATATACAGGAAGTACCAGATCAATGTGGAGCTATATACAGGAAGTACCAGATCACTGTGGAGCTATATACAGGAAGTACCAGATCACTGTGGAGCTATATACAGGAAGTACCAGATCACTGTGGAGCTATATACAGGAAGTACCAGATCAATGTGGAGCTATATACAGGAAGTACCAGATCAATGTGGAGCTATATACAGGAAGTACCAGATCACTGTGGAGCTATATACAGGAAGTACCAGATCACTGTGGAGCTATATACAGGAAGTACCAGATAACTGTGGAGCTATATACAGGAAGTACCAGATCACTGTGGAGCTATATACAGGAAGTACCAGATCAATATGGAGCTATATACAGGAAGTACCAGATCATTGTGGAGCTATATACAGGAAGTACCATATCAATATGGAGCTATATACAGGAAGTACCAGATCACTGTGGAGCTATATACAGGAAGTACCAGATCAATGTGGAGCTATATACAGGAAGTACCAGATCACTGTGGAGCTATATACAGGAAGTACCAGATCACTGTGGAGCTATATACAGGAAGTACCAGATCACTGTGGAGCTATATACAGGAAGTACCAGATCACTGTGGAGCTATATACAGGAAGTACCAGATCACTGTGGAGCTATATACATGAAGTACCAGATCACTGTGGAGCTATATACAGGAAGTACCAGATCACTGTGGAGCTATACAGGAAGTACCAGATCACTGTGGAGCTATATACAGGAAGTACCAGATCAATGTGGAGCTATATACAGGAAGTACCAGATCACTGTGGAGCTATATACAGGAAGTACCAGATCACTGTGGAGCTATATACAGGAAGTACCAGATCACTGTGGAGCTATATACAGGAAGTACCAGATCAATGTGGAGCTATATACAGGAAGTACCAGATCACTGTGGAGCTATATACAGGAAGTACCAGATCAATGTGGATCTATATACAGGAAGTACCAGATCAATGTGGAGCTATATACAGGAAGTACCAGATCACTGTGGAGCTATATACAGGAAGTACCAGATCACTGTGGAGCTATATACAGGAAGTACCAGATCAATGTGGAGCTATATACAGGAAGTACCAGATCAATGTGGAGCTATATACAGGAAGTACCAGATCACTGTGGAGCTATATACAGGAAGTACCAGATCACTGTGGAGCTATATACAGGAAGTACCAGATCAATTTGGAGCTATATACAGGAAGTACCAGATCAATGTGGAGCTATATACAGGAAGTACCAGATCACTGTGGAGCTATATACAGGAAGTACCAGATCACTGTGGAGCTATATACAGGAAGTACCAGATCACTGTGGAGCTATATACAGGAAGTACCAGATCACTGTGGAGCTATATACAGGAAGTACCAGATCACTGTGGAGCTATATACAGGAAGTACCAGATCACTGTGGAGCTATATACAGGAAGTACCAGATCACTGTGGAGCTATATACAGGAAGTACCAGATCACTGTGGAGCTATATACAGGAAGTACCAGATCACTGTGGAGCTATATACAGGAAGTACCAGATCACTGTGGAGCTATATACAGGAAGTACCAGATCACTGTGGAGCTATATACAGGAAGTACCAGATCACTGTGGAGCTATATACAGGAAGTACCAGATCACTGTGGAGCTATATACAGGAAGTACCAGATCAATGTGGAGCTATATACAGGAAGTACCAGATCACTGTGGAGCTATATACAGGAAGTACCAGATCACTGTGGAGCTATATACAGGAAGTACCAGATCACTGTGGAGCTATATACAGGAAGTACCAGATCACTGTGGAGCTATATACAGGAAGTACCAGATCACTGTGGAGCTATACACAGGAAGTACCATATCAATATGGAGCTATATACAGGAAGTACCAGATCACTGTGGAGCTATATACAGGAAGTACCAGATCAATGTGGAGCTATATACAGGAAGTACCATATCAATATGGAGCTATATACAGGAAGTACCAGATCACTGTGGAGCTGTATACAGGAAGTACCAGATCACTGTGGAGCTATATACAGGAAGTACCATATCAATATGGAGCTATATACAGGAAGTACCAGATCACTGTGGAGCTATATACAGGAAGTACCAGATCAATGTGGAGCTATATACAGGAAGTACCAGATCACTGTGGAGCTATACACAGGAAGTACCATATCAATATGGAGCTATATACAGGAAGTACCAGATCACTGTGGAGCTATATACAGGAAGTACCAGATCAATGTGGAGCTATATACAGGAAGTACCAGATCAATGTGGAGCTATATACAGGAAGTACCAGATCACTGTGGAGCTATATACAGGAAGTACCAGATCACTGTGGAGCTATATACAGGAAGTACCAGATCAATGTGGAGCTATATACAGGAAGTACCAGATCAATGTGGAGCTATATACAGGAAGTACCAGATCAATGTGGAGCTATATACAGGAAGTACCAGATCACTGTGGAGCTATATACAGGAAGTACCAGATCACTGTGGAGCTATATACAGGAAGTACCAGATCACTGTGGAGCTATATACAGGAAGTACCAGATCAATGTGGAGCTATATACAGGAAGTACCAGATCACTGTGGAGCTATATACAGGAAGTACCAGATCAATGTGGATCTATATACAGGAAGTACCAGATCAATGTGGAGCTATATACAGGAAGTACCAGATCACTGTGGAGCTATATACAGGAAGTACCAGATCACTGTGGAGCTATATACAGGAAGTACCAGATCAATGTGGAGCTATATACAGGAAGTACCAGATCACTGTGGAGCTATATACAGGAAGTACCAGATCACTGTGGAGCTATATACAGGAAGTACCAGATCACTGTGGAGCTATATACAGGAAGTACCAGATCAATGTGGAGCTATATACAGGAAGTACCAGATCAATGTGGAGCTATATACAGGAAGTACCAGATCACTGTGGAGCTATATACAGGAAGTACCAGATCACTGTGGAGCTATATACAGGAAGTACCAGATAACTGTGGAGCTATATACAGGAAGTACCAGATCACTGTGGAGCTATATACAGGAAGTACCAGATCACTGTGGAGCTATATACAGGAAGTACCAGATCACTGTGGAGCTATATACAGGAAGTACCAGATCACTGTGGAGCTATATACAGGAAGTACCAGATCACTGTGGAGCTATATACAGGAAGTACCAGATCACTGTGGAGCTATATACAGGAAGTACCAGATCACTGTGGAGCTATATACAGGAAGTACCAGATCACTGTGGAGCTATATACAGGAAGTACCAGATCACTGTGGAGCTATATACAGGAAGTACCAGATCACTGTGGAGCTATATACAGGAAGTACCAGATCAATGTGGAGCTATATACAGGAAGTACCAGATCACTGTGGAGCTATATACAGGAAGTACCAGATCACTGTGGAGCTATATACAGGAAGTACCAGATCACTGTGGAGCTATATACAGGAAGTACCAGATCACTGTGGAGCTATATACAGGAAGTACCAGATCACTGTGGAGCTACACAGGAAGTACCATATCAATATGGAGCTATATACAGGAAGTACCAGATCACTGTGGAGCTATATACAGGAAGTACCAGATCAATGTGGAGCTATATACAGGAAGTACCATATCAATATGGAGCTATATACAGGAAGTACCAGATCACTGTGGAGCTGTATACAGGAAGTACCAGATCACTGTGGAGCTATATACAGGAAGTACCATATCAATATGGAGCTATATACAGGAAGTACCAGATCACTGTGGAGCTATATACAGGAAGTACCAGATCAATGTGGAGCTATATACAGGAAGTACCAGATCACTGTGGAGCTATACACAGGAAGTACCATATCAATATGGAGCTATATACAGGAAGTACCAGATCACTGTGGAGCTATATACAGGAAGTACCAGATCAATGTGGAGCTATATACAGGAAGTACCAGATCAATGTGGAGCTATATACAGGAAGTACCAGATCACTGTGGAGCTATATACAGGAAGTACCAGATCACTGTGGAGCTATATACAGGAAGTACCAGATCAATGTGGAGCTATATACAGGAAGTACCAGATCAATGTGGAGCTATATACAGGAAGTACCAGATCACTGTGGAGCTATATACAGGAAGTACCAGATCACTGTGGAGCTATATATAGGAAGTACCAGATAACTGTGGAGCTATATACAGGAAGTACCAGATCACTGTGGAGCTATATACAGGAAGTACCAGATCAATATGGAGCTATATACAGGAAGTACCAGATCATTGTGGAGCTATATACAGGAAGTACCATATCAATATGGAGCTATATACAGGAAGTACCAGATCACTGTGGAGCTATATACAGGAAGTACCAGATCAATGTGGAGCTATATACAGGAAGTACCAGATCACTGTGGAGCTATATACAGGAAGTACCAGATCACTGTGGAGCTATATACAGGAAGTACCAGATCACTGTGGAGCTATATACAGGAAGTACCAGATCACTGTGGAGCTATTTACAGGAAGTACCAGATCACTGTGGAGCTATATACATGAAGTACCAGATCACTGTGGAGCTATATACAGGAAGTACCAGATCACTGTGGAGCTATATACAGGAAGTACCAGATCACTGTGGAGCTATATACAGGAAGTACCAGATCAATGTGGAGCTATATACAGGAAGTACCAGATCACTGTGGAGCTATATACAGGAAGTACCAGATCACTGTGGAGCTATATACAGGAAGTACCAGATCACTGTGGAGCTATATACAGGAAGTACCAGATCAATGTGGAGCTATATACAGGAAGTACCAGATCACTGTGGAGCTATATACAGGAAGTACCAGATCAATGTGGATCTATATACAGGAAGTACCAGATCAATGTGGAGCTATATACAGGAAGTACCAGATCACTGTGGAGCTATATACAGGAAGTACCAGATCACTGTGGAGCTATATACAGGAAGTACCAGATCAATGTGGAGCTATATACAGGAAGTACCAGATCAATGTGGAGCTATATACAGGAAGTACCAGATCACTGTGGAGCTATATACAGGAAGTACCAGATCACTGTGGAGCTATATACAGGAAGTACCAGATCAATTTGGAGCTATATACAGGAAGTACCAGATCAATGTGGAGCTATATACAGGAAGTACCAGATCACTGTGGAGCTATATACAGGAAGTACCAGATCACTGTGGAGCTATATACAGGAAGTACCAGATAACTGTGGAGCTATATACAGGAAGTACCAGATCACTGTGGAGCTATATACAGGAAGTACCAGATCAATATGGAGCTATATACAGGAAGTACCAGATCACTGTGGAGCTATATACAGGAAGTACCATATCAATATGGAGCTATATACAGGAAGTACCAGATCACTGTGGAGCTATATACAGGAAGTACCAGATCAATGTGGAGCTATATACAGGAAGTACCAGATCACTGTGGAGCTATATACAGGAAGTACCAGATCACTGTGGAGCTATATACAGGAAGTACCAGATCACTGTGGAGCTATATACAGGAAGTACCAGATCACTGTGGAGCTATATACAGGAAGTACCAGATCACTGTGGAGCTATGTACAGGAAGTACCAGATCAATGTGGAGCTATATACAGGAAGTACCAGATCAATGTGGAGCTATATACAGGAAGTACCAGATCACTGTGGAGCTATATACATGAAGTACCAGATCAATATGGAGCTATATACCGGAAGTACCAGATCAATGTTCAAATCAAATCAAATGTATTTATATAGCCCTTCGTACATCAGCTGATATCTCAAAGTGCTGTACAGAAACCCAGCCTAAAACCCCAAACTGCAAGCAATGCAGGTGTAGAAGCACGGTGGCTAGGAAAAACTCCCTAGAAAGGCCAAAACCTAGGAAGAAACCTAGAGAGGAACCAGGCTATGTGGGGTGGCCAGTCTTCTTCTGGCTGTGCCGGGTGGAGATTATAACAGAACATGGCCAAGATGTTCAAATGTTCATAAATGACCAGCATGGTCGAATAATAATAAGGCAGAACAGTTGAAACTGGAGCAGCAGCACAGTCAGGTGGACTGGGGACAGCAAGGAGTCATCATGTCAGGTCGTCCTGGGGCACGGTCTTTGGGCTCAGGTCCTCCGAGAGAGAGAAAGAAAGAGAGAATTAGAGAGAGCATATGTGGGGTGGCCAGTCCCCTTCTGGCTGTGCCGGGTGGAGATTATAACAGAACATAGCCAAGATGTTCAAATGTTCATAAATGACCAGCATGGTCAAATAATAGTAAGGCAGAACAGTTGAAACTGGAGCAGCAGCATGGCCAGGTGGACTGGGGACAGCAAGGAGTCATCATGTCAGGTAGTCCTGGGGCATGGTCCTAGGGCTCAGGTCAGTTGAAACTGGAGCAGCAGCATGGCCAGGTGGACTGGGGACAGCAAGGAGTCATCATGTCAGGTAGTCCAGGGGCATGGTCCTAGGGCTCAGGTCCTCCGAGAGAGAGAAAGAAAGAAGGAGAGAATTAGAGAACGCACACTTAGATTCACACAGGACACCGAATAGGACAGGAGAAGTACTCCAGATATAACAAACTGACCCTAGCCCCCCGACACAAACTACTGCAGCATAAATACTGGAGGCTGAGACAGGAGGGGTCAGGAGAGCTATATATGTTGAGCTATATACAGGAAGTACCAGATCAATGTGGAGCTATATACAGGGAGTACCAGATCAATGTGGAGCTGTATACAGGAACTACCAGATCAATGTGGAGCTGTATACAGGACGTACCAGTACCAGATCAATGTGGAGCTATATACAGGAAGTACCAGATCAATGTGGAGCTATATACAGGAAGTACCAGATCAATGTGGAGCTATATACAGGAAGTACCAGATCAATGTGGAGCTATATACAGGAAGTACCAGATCAATGTGGAGCTATATACAGGAAGTACCAGATCAATGTGTAGAGGTATGAGGTACTTCAGCAGCGTTCTGAAAGTGTTTATACCCATTGTTTTGTCCCACATGTTGTTACGTTACAGCCTTATTCTAAAATGGATTAAATGTTGTTTCCCCCTTATCAATCTACACACAATATTCCATAATGACAAAGCAAAAATTGGTTTTTAGAAATATTTGCAGATCTTTAAATAAATATCAAATGGAAATATCAAATCTACAAAAGTATTCATACCCTTTTCTCAGAACTTTGTTGAAGTACCTTTGGCAGCGATTACAGCCTGACGTCTTCTTGCGTATGAAGCTTGGCACACCTGTATTTTTTAAAATATTTTTTTAACTTAACCTTTATTTAACTAGGGCAAGCCAGTTTAGAACAAATTCTTATTTACAATGACGGCCTACCGGGGAACATTGGGTTAACTGCCTTGTTCAGGGGCAGAAAGACAGATTTGTACCTTGTCAGCTGAGGGATTCGATCCAGCAACCTTTCGTTAACTGGCCCAACACTCTAATTCCCATTCTTCTCTGCAGATCCTCTCATGCTCTGTCAGGTTGGACGGGAGCATCGCTGCACAGATATTTTCAGGTCTGTCCAGAGATGTTTGATCGGTTTCAAGTCCGGGCTCTGGCTAGACCACTCCAGGACATTCAGAGACCTGTTCCTAAGCCACTCGTGCTTTGTCTTGGCTGTGTGCTTAGGGTCATTGTCCTGTTGGAAGGTGAACCTTCACCCCAGTCTGAGGTCGCGAGCGCTCTGGAGTAGGTTTTCATCAGTCTCCCAGACCCTGCCGCTCAAAAACATCCCCTCAGCATGATGCTGCCACCACCATGCTTCACCATAGGGATGGTGCCAGGGTTTCCTCCAGACATGACGCTTGGCATTCAGGCTAAAGAATTCAATCTTGGTCTCATCAGACCAGATAATCTTGTTTCTACTGGTCTGAGTCATTTCGGTGCATTTTTTCAAACTCCAAGTGGGCTTGGAGTGTCTTTTACTGAGGAGTGTCTTTTACTGAGGAGTGACTTCAGTCTGTCTCTACCATAAAGACCTGATTGGTTGAGTGCTGCAGAGATGGATGTCCTTCTGGAATGCTCTCCCATCTCCACAGAGGAGCTCTGGAGCTCTGACAGAGTGACCATCAGGTTCAAGGCCCTTCTCCCCTGATTGCTCAGGTTGGCCGGGCTCAGAAAGCTTTAGAAAGAGTCTTGTTGGTTCCAAACCTCTTCCATTTTAGAATGATGGAGGCCACTGTGACTGTGTTCTTGGGGACCTTCAATTCTGTGGAAATGTTTTGGTACCTTTCCCCAGCTCTTTGCCTCGATACAATCCTGTCTCAGAGCTCTACGGACAATTCCCAATTCCTGGTCCTTCTGTAGCTCAGTTGGTAGAGCATGGCGCTTGTAACGCCAGGGTAGTGGGTTTGATCCCCGGGACCACCCATATGTAGAATGTATGCACACATGACTGTAAGTCGCTTTGGATAAAAGCGTCTGCTAAATGGCATATATATTATTATATATATATTATTCCTTCCACCTCATGGCTTGGTTTTTGTTGTCACCTGTGGGACCTTATATAGACTGGTGTGTGCCTTTCCAAATCATGTCAAATCATTTGAATTTACCACAGGTGGACTCCAATCAAGTTGTAGAAACATCTCAAGGATGATCAATGGAAACAGGATGCACCTGAGCTCAATATCCAGTCTCTTAGCAAAGGGTCTGAATACATATGTAAATAAGGTAAAGTATTTCTGCTTTTTATTTTTCATAAATTTGCTAGTGGTTAGAGTGTAGCGGCGGCAGGTAGCCTAGTGGTTAGAGTGTAGGGGCAACTAACCCTATCTGTGGAGAGGAGCTGTAGCTAACTAGCTAGCTAGGGTTGTTAGCTACTGGCTTACTAGCCAGCCATCTAGCTAGCTTCCTCATCAAATGAAACTCCCAGACAAACAGATAGCTAATAACAACCGTAAACTCCCTCTACGCACAAACTAGCTAGCTATGAACTATTTTGGATATGCTATTTATGCTATTTAATAATATATGCTTTTTAGTTGATGTTAGCTAACTCTAGCTAAATCGGTAGCTAGCGAAAAGTTAGCTGGCTAACTAGCTGGCTCCCTTCACTTCAGCTGGAGAGCAAAGAATTGAAGTTTACTGTAAACATTAGACGTTCAGACCTACTGTATAAATTGTGCCTCTCAAACATCACACCCATGGCCCCATACATGTTTATTATTTATTCTGGTAAGCCATATTATATTGTTAATATTCCAAAGGTGTTATAATTGTGCTAAATGACAAGTTGAAGTAACATGCGCTGAATACAACATAGGGAATAGGTCCCGTTCTGATCAGGGCCCATAGGGAATAGGTCCCAGTCTGAACAGGGCCCATAGGGAATAGATCCCGTTATGAACAGGGCCCATAGGGAATAGGTCCCAGTCTGAACAGGGCCCATAGGGAATAGGTCCCAGTCTGTAAGTCGCTCTGGATAAGAGCGTCTGCTAAATGACTTAAATGTAATGTAATGTAATGTAATGAACAGGGCCCATAGGGAATAGGTCCTGAACAGGGCCCATAGGGAATAGGTCCCTGAACAGGGCCCATAGGGAATAGGTCCCAGTCTGAACAGGGCCCATAGGGAATAGGTCCCAGTCTGAACAGGGCCCATAGGGAATAGGTCCCAGTCTGAACAGGGCCCATAGGGAATAGGTCCCAGTCTGAACAGGGCCCATTGGGAATAGGTCCCGTTCTGAACAGGGCCCATAGGGAATAGGTCCCAGTCTGAACAGGGCCCATAGGGAATAGGTCCCCGTCTGAACAGGGCCCATAAGGAATAGGTCCCCATCTGAATAGGGCCCATAGGGACTAAGTCCCAGTCTGAACAGGGCCCATAGAGAATAGGTCCCAGTCTGAACAGGGCCCATAGGGAATAGGTCCCAGTCTGAACAGGGCCCATAGGGAATAGGTCCCAGTCTGAACAGGGCCCATAGGGAATAGGTCCCAGTCTGAACAGGGCCCATAGGGAATAGGTCCCGTTCTGAACAGGGCCCATAGGGAATAGGTCCCGTTCTGAACAGGGCCCATAGGGAATAGGTCCCAGTCTGAACAGGGCCCATAGGGAATAGGTCCCAGTCTGTAAGTCGCTCTGGATAAGAGCGTCTGCTAAATGACTTAAATGTAATGTAATGAACAGGGCCCATAGGGAATAGGTCCCGTTCTGAACAGGGCCCATAGGGAATAGGTCCCGTTCTGAACAGGGCCCATAGGGAATAGGTCCCGTTCTGAACAGGGCCCATAGGGAATAGGTCCCAGTCTGAACAGGGCCCATAGGGAATAGGTCCCGGTCTGAACAGGGCCCATAGGGAATAGGTCCCGTTCTGAACAGGGCCCATAGGGAATAGGTCCCAGTCTGAACAGGGCCCATAGGGAATAGGTCCCAGTCTGAACAGGGCCCATAGGGAATAGGTCCCAGTCTGAACAGGGCCCATAGGGAATAGGTCCCAGTCTGAACAGGGCCCATTGGGAATAGGTCCCAGTTCTGAACAGGGCCCATAGGGAATAGGTCCCAGTCTGAACAGGGCCCATTGGGAATAGGTCCCAGTCTGAACAGGGCCCATAGGGAATAGGTCCCAGTCTGAACAGGGCCCATTGGGAATAGGTCCCATCTGAACAGGGCCCATAGGGAATAGGTCCCAGTCTGAACAGGGCCCATAGGGAATAGGTCCCAGTCTGAACAGGGCCCATAGGGAATAGGTCCCGTTCTGAACAGGGCCCATAGGGAATAGGTCCTCATCTGAACAGGGCCCATAGGGAATAGGTCCCAGTCTGAACAGGGCCCATAGGGAATAGGTCCCAGTCTGAACAGGGCCCATAGGGAATAGGTCCCGTTCTGAACAGGGCCCATAGGGAATAGGTCCCAGTCTGAACAGGGCCCATAGGGAATAGGTCCCAGTCTGAACAGGGCCCATAGGGAATAGGTCCCAGTCTGAACAGGGCCCATAGGGAATAGGTCCCAGTCTGAACAGGGCCCATAGGGAATAGGTCCCCGTCTGAACAGGGCCCATAGGGAATAGGTCCCCGTCTGAACAGGGCCCATAGGGAATAGGTCCCAGTCTGAACAGGGCCCATAGGGAATAGGTCCCAGTCTGAACAGGGCCCATAGGGAATAGGTCCCAGTCTGAACAGGGCCCATAGGGAATAGGTCCCCGTCTGAACAGGGCCCATAGGGAATAGGTCCCAGTCTGAACAGGGCCCATAGGGAATAGGTCCCCGTCTGAACAGGGCCCATAGGGAATAGGTCCCAGTCTGAACAGGGCCCATAGGGAATAGGTCCCAGTCTGAACAGGGCCCATAGGGAATAGGTCCCGGTCTGAACAGGGCCCATAGGGAATAGGTCCCGTTCTGAACAGGGCCCATAGGGAATAGGTCCCAGTCTGAACAGGGCCCATAGGGAATAGGTCCCGTTCTGAACAGGGCCCATAGGGAATAGGTCCCGTTCTGAACAGGGCCCATAGGGAATAGGTCCCAGTCTGAACAGGGCCCATAGGGAATAGGTCCCAGTCTGAACAGGGCCCATAGGGAATAGGTCCCGTTCTGAACAGGGCCCATAGGGAATAGGTCCCAGTCTGAACAGGGCCCATAGGGAATAGGTCCCGTTCTGAACAGGGCCCATAGGGAATAGGTCCCAGTCTGAACAGGGCCCATAGGGAATAGGTCCCGTTCTGAATAGGGCCCATAGGGAATAGGTCCCAGTCTGAACAGGGCCCATAGGGAATAGGTCCCGTTCTGAACAGGGCCCATAGGGAATAGGTCCCAGTCTGAACAGGGCCCATAGGGAATAGGTCCCTGTCTGAACAGGGCCCATAGGGAATAGGTCCCGTTCTGAACAGGGCCCATAGGGAATAGGTCCCAGTCTGAACAGGGCCCATAGGGAATAGGTCCCAGTCTGAACAGGGCCCATAGGGAATAGGTCCCATTCTGAACAGGGCCCATAGGGAATAGGTCCCAGTCTGAACAGGGCCCATAGGGAATAGGTCCCGTTCTGAACAGGGCCCATAGGGAATAGGTCCCAGTCTGAACAGGGCCCATTGGGAATAGGTCCCCGTCTGAACAGGGCCCATTGGGAATAGGTCCCCGTCTGAACAGGGCCCATTGGGAATAGGTCCCAGTCTGAACAGGGCCCATAGGGAATAGGTCCCAGTCTG
>NC_068426.1:1132488-1137488 GCF_023373465.1 Oncorhynchus keta
CACTTCTGTCTTTAATGGAGGCATGAAGTCAAAAATAATCCTTCTCGCCAGGTTATTAATAGTTGTAGGAAGCATCTAGACTGGATACTTAGTTTGTGTTTGTGATTACAGCTGAACACACACATTCTTGTTTTACTATCCTTGTGAGGACCAAAAAATGGATTCCCTTTCAAAATTATATTTTCCCTTAACACCTAACCCTAAACCAAACGCTAATCTAACCCTCTAACCTTGACACCAAAACCCCAACTAAACCTAAATCCTAACCCTAACCCTAAACCAAACCCTAATCTAACCCTCTAACCTTGACACCAAAACCCCAACTAAACCTAAATCCTAACCCTAACCCTAATCTAACCCTTAACCTTGACACCGAAACCCCAACTAAACCTAAATCCCAACCCTAACCCTAATCTAACCCTTAACCTTGACACCAAAACCCCAACTAAACCTAAATCCTAACCCTAACCCTAATCTAACCCTTAACCTTGACACCGAAACTAAACCTAAATCCCAACCCTAACCCTAATCTAACCCTCTAACCTTGACACCAAAACCCCAACTAAACCTAAATCCTAACCCTAACCCTAATCTAACCCTTAACCTTGACACCGAAACTAAACCTAAATCCCAACCCTAACCCTAATCTAACCCTTAACCTTGACACCGAAACTAAACCTAAATCCCAACCCTAACCCTAATCTAACCCTTAACCTTGACACCGAAACTAAACCTAAATCCCAACCCTAACCCTAATCTAACCCTTAACCTTGACACCGAAACTAAACCTAAATCCTAACCCTAACCCTAATCTAACCCTTAACCTTGACACCGAAACTAAACCTAAATCCCAACCCTAACCCTAATCTAACCCTTAACCTTGACACCGAAACTAAACCTAAATCCCAACCCTAACCCTAATCTAACCCTTAACCTTGACACCGAAACTAAACCTAAATCCCAACCCTAACCCTAATCTAACCCTTAACCTTGACACCGAAACTAAACCTACATCCCAACCCTAACTCTAATCTAACCCTTAACCTTGTCACCGAAACTAAACCTAAATCCCAACCCTAACCCTAATCTAACCCTTAACCTTGACACCGAAACTAAACCTAAATCCCAACCCTAACCCTAATCTAACCCTTAACCTTGACACCGAAACTAAACCTAAATCCCAACCCTAACCCTAATCTAACCCTTAACCTTGACACCGAAACTAAACCTAAATCCCAACCCTAACCCTAATCTAACCCTTAACCTTGACACCGAAACTAAACCTAAATCCCAACCCTAACCCTAATCTAACCCTTAACCTTGACACCGAAACTAAACCTAAATCCTAACCCTAACCCTAATCTAACCCTTAACCTTGACACCGAAACTAAACCTAAATCCCAACCCTAACCCTAATCTAACCCTTAACCTTGACACCGAAACTAAACCTAAATCCTAACTCTAACCCTAATCTAACCCTTAACCTTGACACTGAAACTAAACCTAAATCCTAACCCTAACCCTAATCTAACCCTTAACCTTGACACCGAAACTAAACCTAAATCCTAACCCTAACCCTAATCTAACCCTTAACCTTGACACTGACACTAAACCTAAATCCTAACCCTAAACCTAATCTAACCCTTAACCTTGACACAGAAACTAAACCTAAATCCCAACCCTAACCCTAATCTAACCCTTAACCTTGACACCGAAACTAAACCTAAATCCCAACCCTAACCCTAATCTAACCCTTAACCTTGACACCGAAACTAAACCTAAATCCCAACCCTAACCCTAATCTAACCCTTAACCTTGACACCGAAACTAAACCTAAATCCCAACCCTAACCCTAATCTAACCCTTAACCTTGACACCGAAACTAAACCTAAATCCTAACCCTAAACCTAAATCTCAACCCTAACCCTAATCTAACCCTTAACCTTGACACCGAAACTAAACCTAAATCCCAACCGTAACCCTAATCTAACCCTTAACCTTGACACCGAAACTAAACCTAAATCCCAACCCTAACCCTAATCTAACCCTTAACCTTGACACCGAAACTAAACCTAAATCCCAACCCTAACCCTAATCTAACCCTTAACCTTGACACCGAAACTAAACCTAAATCCCAACCCTAACCCTAATCTAACCCTTAACCTTGACACCGAAACTAAACCTAAATCCCAACCCTAACCCTAATCTAACCCTTAACCTTGACACCGAAACTAAACCTAAATCCCAACCCTAACCCTAATCTAACCCTTAACCTTGACACCGAAACTAAACCTAAATCCTAACCCTAACCCTAATCTAACCCTTAACCTTGACACCGAAACTAAACCTAAATCCCAACCCCAACCCTAATCTAATCCTTAACCTTGACACCGAAACTAAACCTAAATCCCAACCCTAACCCTAATCTAACCCTTAACCTTGACACCGAAACTAAACCTAAATCCTAACCCTAACCCTAATCTAACCCTTAACCTTGACACCGAAACTAAACCTAAATCCTAACCCTAACCCTAATCTAACCCTTAACCTTGACACTGACACTAAACCTAAATCCTAACCCTAAACCTAATCTAACCCTTAACCTTGACACAGAAACTAAACCTAAATCCCAACCCTAACCCTAATCTAACCCTTAACCTTGACACTGAAACTAAACCTAAATCCCAACCCTAACCCTGATCTAACCCTTAACCTTGACACCGAAACTAAACCTAAATCCCAACCCTAACCCTAATCTAACCCTTAACCTTGACACCGAAACTAAACCTAAATCCTAACCCTAACCCTAATCTAACCCTTAACCATGACACCGAAACTAAACCTAAATCCCAACCCTAACCCTAATCTAACCCTTAACCTTGACACCGAAACTAAACCTAAATCCTAACCCTAACCCTAATCTAACCCTTAACCTTGACACCGAAACTAAACCTAAATCCCAACCCCAACCCTAATCTAATCCTTAACCTTGACACAGAAACTAAACCTAAATCCCAACCCTAAACCTAATCTAACCCTTAACCTTGACACAGAAACTAAACCTAAATCCCAACCCTAACCCTAATCTAACCCTTAACCTTGACACTGAAACTAAACCTAAATCCCAACCCTAACCCTGATCTAACCCTTAACCTTGACACCGAAACTAAACCTAAATCCCAACCCTAACCCTAATCTAACCCTTAACCTTGACACCGAAACTAAACCTAAATCCTAACCCTAACCCTAATCTAACCCTTAACCTTGACACCGAAACTAAACCTAAATCCTAACCCTAACCCTAATCTAACCCTTAACCTTGACACCGAAACTAAACCTAAATCCTAACCCTAACCCTAATCTAACCCTTAACCTTGACACCGAAACTAAACCTAAATCCTAACCCTAACCCTAATCTAACCCTTAACCTTGACACTGACACTAAACCTAAATCCCAACCCTAACCCTAATCTAACCCTTAACCTTGACACCGAAACTAAACCTAAATCCTAACCCTAACCCTTAACCTTGACACAGAACCTTAACACCACGAAGAGAGAAAAAGTCTGTATGACTTAGTGACTTAGTCATAGTGTATTGTGTTGTTCCACTACGTCACCAGTCATAGTGTATTGTGTTGTTCCACCACTACATCACCAGTCATAGTGTATTGTGTTGTTCCACCACTACATCACCAGTCATAGTGTATTGTGTTGTTCCACTACGTCACCAGTCATAGTGTATTGTGTTGTTCCACCACTACGTCACCAGTCATAGTGTATTGTGTTGTTCCACCACTACGTCACCAGTCATAGTGTATTGTGTTGTTCCACTACGTCACCAGTCATAGTGTATTGTGTTGTTCCACCACTACGTCACCAGTCATAGTGTATTGTGTTGTTCCACCACTACGTCACCAGTCATAGTGTATTGTGTTGTTCCACCACTACGTCACCAGTCATAGTGTATTGTGTTGTTCCACCACTATGTCACCAGTCATAGTGTATTGTGTTGTTCCACCACTACGTCACCAGTCATAGTGTATTGTGTTGTTCCACCACTACGTCACCAGTCATAGTGTATTGTGTTGTTCCACCACTACGTCACCAGTCATAGTGTATTGTGTTGTTCCACTATGTCACCAGTCATAGTGTATTGTGTTGTTCCACCACTACGTCACCAGTCATAGTGTATTGTGTTGTTCCACTATGTCACCAGTCATAGTGTATTGTGTTGTTCCACTATGTCACCAGTCATAGTGTATTGTGTTGTTCCACCACTATGTCACCAGTCATAGTGTATTGTGTTGTTCCACTATGTCACCAGTCATAGTGTATTGTGTTGTTCCACTACGTCACCAGTCATAGTGTATTGTGTTGTTCCACTATGTCACCAGTCATAGTGTATTGTGTTGTTCCACCACTACGTCACCAGTCATAGTGTATTGTGTTGTTCCACTATGTCACCAGTCATAGTGTATTGTGTTGTTCCACTATGTCACCAGTCATAGTGTATTGTGTTGTTCCACTATGTCACCAGTCATAGTGTATTGTGTTGTTCCACCACTACGTCACCAGTCATAGTGTATTGTGTTGTTCCACTATGTCACCAGTCATAGTGTATTGTGTTGTTCCACCACTACGTCACCAGTCATAGTGTATTGTGTTGTTCCACCACTACGTCACCAGTCATAGTGTATTGTGTTGTTCCACCACTATGTCACCAGTCATAGTGTATTGTGTTGTTCCACTACGTCACCAGTCATAGTGTATTGTGTTGTTCCACCACTACGTCACCAGTCATAGTGTATTGTGTTGTTCCACTATGTCACCAGTCATAGTGTATTGTGTTGTTCCACCACTACGTCACCAGTCATAGTGTATTGTGTTGTTCCACCACTACGTCACCAGTCATAGTGTATTGTGTTGTTCCACTATGTCACCAGTCATAGTGTATTGTGTTGTTCCACTACGTCACCAGTCATAGTGTATTGTGTTGTT
>NC_068426.1:1142488-1158098 GCF_023373465.1 Oncorhynchus keta
AAAAAAACAACAACCTCCAAACAGATTTCCTCCCAGTCCCATCCCTTTAACCATTAGATGAGTCGGGTCATTTTGACTAAATATCAATTCAATATTCAAATATCTCTTCCATTTTTGTAAACAGTTCGTCTTCGTCTGAAGAGTATGTATGTATATTTAACATACGCCATGTTGTAAGAATCTCCTTATGGAGAACGTATGGAGAACGTATGGAGAATATATGGGGAATGTATGGAGAACGTATGGAGAACGTATGGAGAACGTATGGAGAACGTATGGAGAATATATGGG
Source organism: Oncorhynchus keta (assembly GCF_023373465.1). Lineage (NCBI taxonomy): Eukaryota > Metazoa > Chordata > Actinopteri > Salmoniformes > Salmonidae > Oncorhynchus > Oncorhynchus keta. The sequence goes on from NC_068426.1 coordinate 1,142,780, forward strand.
GAATGTATGGAGAACGTATGGAGAATGTATGGGGAATGTATGGAGAATGTATGGAGAACGCATGGAGAACGCATGGAGAACGCATGGAGAACGTATGGAGAATGTATGGAGAATGTATGGAGAACGTATGGAGAATGTATGGAGAACGTATGGACAAAGTATGGAGAACATATGGAGAATGTATGGAGAATGTATTGAGAACGTATGGAGAACGTATGGAGAATGTATTGAGAACGTATGGAGAATGTATGGAGAATGTATTGAGAACGTATGGAGAACATATGGAGAACGTATGGAGAACGTATGGAGAATGTATTGAGAATGTATGGAGAATGTATGGAGAATGTATGGAGAACGCATGGAGAACGTATGGAGAATGTATGGAGAATGTATGAAGAATGTATGGAGAATGTATGGAGAATGTATGGATAATGTATGGAGAACGTATGGAGAATATATGGGGAATGTATGGAGAACGTATGGAGAACGTATGGAGAACGTATGGGGAATGTATGGAGAATGTATGGAGAACGCATGGAAAATGTATGGAGAACGTATGGAGAATATATGGGGAATGTATGGAGAACGTATGGAGAACGTATGGAGAACGCATGGAGAACGTATGGAGAATGTATGGAGAATGTATGGAGAACACATGGAAAATGTATGGAGAACGTATGGAGAATGTATGGAGAATGTATGGAGAATGTATGGCGAATGTATGGAGAATGTATGGAGAACGTATGGAGAACGTATGGAGAATGTATGGAGAACGTATGGAGAACGTATGGAGAATGTATGGAGAACGTATGGAGAACGTATGGAGAATGTATGGAGAACGTATGGAGAACGTATGGAGAACGTATGGAGAATGTTCTAAGCAGTTGTAAAGATGATATGTCAGTGTCTTTACACGGAGCAACCCCCCCAAAAAATATGTACTTTTCCAAATTCTCCTACATATATCTATATCTATATCAGATATTTATATATATCTATATCTATATATCAGATATTTATATATATCTATATCTATATATCAGATATTTATATATATCTATATCTATATATCAGATATTTATATATATCTATATCTATATATCAGATATTTATATATATCTATATCTATATATCAGATATTTATATATATCTATATCTATATATCAGATATTTATATATATCTATATCTATATATCAGATATTTATATATATCTATATCTATATATCAGATATTTATATATATCTATATCTATATATCAGATATTTATATATATCTATATCTATATATCAGATATTTATATATATATCTATATATCAGATATTTATATATATCTATATCTATATATCAGATATTTATATATATCTATATCTATATATCAGATATTTATATATATCTATATCTATATATCAGATATTTATATATATCTATATCTATATATCAGATATTTATATATATCTATATCTATATATCAGATATTTATATATATCTATATCTATATATCAGATATTTATATATATCTATATCTATATATCAGATATGTATATATATATATATCTATATATCAGATATTTATATATATATATATCTATATATCAGATATGTATATATATCTATATCTATATATCAGATATGTATATATATCTATATCTATATATCAGATATTTATATATATCTATATCTATATATCAGATATGTATATATATCTATATCTATATATCAGATATTTATATATATATATAGTATCAGAAAGAGTAGATTATAAGGTTTCCAAAAACACTACCCATCATCACAAAAGAACTCTCAAAATGAAAAGACTTTTCCATTTCAAAATAAATAAATAAATAAATATACCTATTTCCCAGATCAACCAGTGGTCCACAAACGCTATTTTATTTTAATGTGAGTGTGTCTACATGTGTGTGTGTGTCTACATGTGTGTGTGTGTGTGTGTCTACATGTGTGTGTGTGTCTACATGTGTGTGTGTGTCTACATGTGTGTGTGTGTCTACATGTGTGTGTGTGTCTACATGTGTGTGTGTGTGTGTGTGTCTACATGTGTGTGTGTGTCTACATGTGTGTGTGTGTCTACATGTGTGTGTGTGTCTACATGTGTGTGTGTGTGTGTGTCTACATGTGTGTGTGTGTCTACATGTGTGTGTGTGTGTGTACATGTGTGTGTGTGTGTGTGACTACATGTGTGTGTGTGTCTACATGTGTGTGTGTGTCTACATGTGTGTGTGTGTGTGTGTCTACGTGTGTGTGTGTGTCTACATGTGTGTGTGTGTCTACATGTGTGTGTGTGTGTGTACATGTGTGTGTGTGTGTGTGTCTACATGTGTGTGTGTGTCTACATGTGTGTGTGTGTCTACATGTGTGTGTGTGTGTGTACATGTGTGTGTGTGTGTGTGTCTACATGTGTGTGTGTGTCTACATGTGTGTGTGTGTGTGTGTGTGTCTACATGTGTGTGTGTGTGTGTGTCTACATGTGTGTGTGTGTGTGTGTGTCTACATGTGTGTGTGTGTGTGTCTACATGTGTGTGTGTGTGTGTGTCTACATGTGTGTGTGTGTGTCTACATGTGTGTGTGTGTGTACATGTGTGTGTGTGTGTGTGTCTACATGTGTGTGTGTGTCTACATGTGTGTGTGTGTCTACATGTGTGTGTGTGTGTGTGTACATGTGTGTGTGTGTGTGTGTCTACATGTGTGTGTGTGTGTCTACATGTGTGTGTGTGTGTGTGTGTGTGTGTCTACATGTGTGTGTGTGTGTGTCTACATGTGTGTGTGTGTGTGTGTCTACATGTGTGTGTGTGTCTACATGTGTGTGTGTGTCTACATGTGTGTGTGTGTGTGTACATGTGTGTGTGTGTGTGTGTCTACATGTGTGTGTGTGTCTACATGTGTGTGTGTGTGTGTGTGTGTCTACATGTGTGTGTGTGTGTGTGTGTCTACATGTGTGTGTGTGTGTGTGTGTGTGTGTCTACATGTGTGTGTGTGTGTGTGTGTGTGTGTGTGTCTACATGTGTGTGTGTGTGTGTCTACATGTGTGTGTGTGTGTGTGTCTACATGTGTGTGTGTGTGTCTACATGTGTGTGTGTGTGTGTCTACATGTGTGTGTGTGTGTCTACATGTGTGTGTGTGTGTGTACATGTGTGTGTCTGTGTGTCTACATGTGTGTGTGTGTCTACATGTGTGTGTGTGTCTACATGTGTGTGTGTGTGTGTACATGTGTGTGTGTGTGTGTGTCTACATGTGTGTGTGTGTCTACATGTGTGTGTGTGTGTGTGTGTGTGTGTGTGTCTACATGTGTGTGTGTGTGTGTCTACATGTGTGTGTGTGTGTGTGTCTACATGTGTGTGTGTGTCTACATGTGTGTGTGTGTGTGTACATGTGTGTGTGTGTGTGTGTCTACATGTGTGTGTGTGTCTACATGTGTGTGTGTGTCTACATGTGTGTGTGTGTGTGTACATGTGTGTGTGTGTGTGTCTACATGTGTGTGTGTGTCTACGTGTGTGTGTGTGTGTGTGTGTGTGTGTGTGTGTGTGTGTGTGTGTGTGTGTGTCTACATGTGTGTGTGTGTGTGTGTGTGTGTCTATATGTGTGTGTGTGTGTGTCTACATGTGTGTGTGTGTGTGTGTCTACATGTGTGTGTGTGTGTGTGTGTGTATGATGTTGATGTGGTGATTTGGAGTGGACCCCAAGCAGACAGTGATGACATTTGTTGCATGATAGGGGGGCTGTTGTTCTGTTTACCCCACAGTGGACACACACACACACACACACACACACACACACACACACACACACACACACACACACACACACACACACACACACACACACACACACACACACACACACACACACACACACACACACACCCTGGGTATTTCCTGTCCATCTGTAGTGACAGAATGGCCACCCAGGCTCACACACACACACAGAGAGATAGACAGACCAACGCACGCACACGCAGGCACGCACACACACACTTGAGTTAGCCAGGCAGTACACCATGAACTGACTCACCACAGAGACAGAGCTGTCTAACTGACAGCTACTGAACCTACTGATAGCTAGCTGTAGACCTACTGAAAGCTAGCTGTAGAATAGGTTTGTATGTAGACCTACTGATAGCTAGCTGTAGACCTACTGATAGCTAGCTGTAAACCTAATGATAGCTAGCTGTAGACCTACTGATAGCTGGCTGTAGACCTACTGATAGCTAGCTGTAGACCTACTGATAGTTAGCTGTAAACCTACTGATAGCTAGCTGTAGAATAGGTTTGTATGTAGACCTACTGATAGCTAGCTGTAGACCTACGGATAGCTAGCTGTAAACCTACTGATAGCTAGCTGTAGACCTACGGATAGCTAGCTGTAGACCTACTGATAGCTGGCTGTAGACCTACTGATAGCTAGCTGTAGACCTACTGATAGCTAGCTGTTGACGTACTGAAAGCTAGCTGTAGAATAGGTTTGTATGTAGACCTACTGATAGCTAGCTGTAAACCTACTGATAGCTAGCTGTAGACCTACCGATAGCTAGCTGTAGACTTACTGATAGCTGGCTGTAGACCTACTGATAGCTAGCTGTAGACCTACTGATAGCTAGCTGTAGACCTACTGATAGCTGGCTGTAGACCTACTGATAGTTAGCTGTAGACATACTGATAGCTAGCTGTAGAATAGGTTTGTATGTAGACCTACTGATAGCTAGCTGTAGACCTACTGATAGCTAGCTGTAGAATAGGTTTGTATGTAGACCTACTGATAGCTAGCTGTAAACCTAATGATAGCTAGCTGTATAATAGGTTTGTATGTAGATCTACTGATAGCTAGCTGTAAACCTACTGATAGCTAGCTGTAGACCTACTGATAGCTAGCTGTAGACCTACTGATAGCTAGCTGTAGACCTACTGATAGCTAGCTGTAGACCTACTGATAGCTGGCTGTAGACCTACTGATAGTTAGCTGTAGACATACTGATAGCTAGCTGTAGAATAGGTTTGTATGTAGACCTACTGATAGCTAGCTGTAGACCTACTGATAGCTAGCTGTGGAATAGGTTTGTATGTAGACCTACTGATAGCTAGCTGTAAACCTAATGATAGCTAGCTGTATAATAGGTTTGTATGTAGATCTACTGATAGCTAGCTGTAAACCTACTGATAGCTAGCTGTAGACCTACTGATAGCTAGCTGTAGACCTACTGATAGCTAGCTGTAGACCTACTGATAGCTAGCTGTAGACCTACTGATAGCTGGCTGTAGACCTACTGATAGCTAGCTGTAGACCTACTGATAGTTTGCTGAAGACATACTGATAGCTAGCTGTAGAATAGGTTTATATGTAGACCTACTGATAGCTAGCTGTAGACCTACGTTTGTATGTAGACCTACTGATAGCTAGCTGTAAACCTAATGATAGCTAGCTGTATAATAGGTTTGTATGTAGATCTACTGATAGCTAGCTGTAAACCTAATGATAGCTAGCTGTAGACCTACTGATAGCTAGCTGTAGACCCACTGATAGCTAGCTGTAGACCTACTGATAGCTAGCTGTAGAATAGGTTATTATGTAGACCTACTGATAGCTAGATGTAAAATAGTTTTGTATGTAGACCTACTGATAGCTAGCTGTAGACCTACTGATAGTTAGCTGTAGACCTGCTGATAGCTAGCTGTTGACCTACTGATAGCTAGCTGTAGAATAGGTTATTATGTAGACCTACTGATAGCTAGCTGTAGACCTACTGATAGCTAGCTGTAGAATAGGTTTGTATGTAGACCTACTGATAGCTAGCTGTAAACCTAATGATAGCTAGCTGTATAATAGGTTTGTATGTAGATCTACTGATAGCTAGCTGTAAACCTACTGATAGCTAGCTGTAGACCTACTGATAGCTAGCTGTAGAATAGGTTTGTATGTAGACCTACTAATAGCTAGCTGTAGACCTACTGATAGCTAGTTGTAGAATAGGTTTGTATGTAGACCTACTGATAGCTAGCTGTAAACCTACTGATAGCTAGCTGTATAATAGGTTTGTATGTAGATCTACTGATAGCTAGCTGTAAACCTACTGATAGCTAGCTGTAAACCTACTGATAGCTAGCTGTAGACCTACTGATAGCTAGCTGTAGACCTACTGATAGCTGGCTGTAGACCTACTGATAGCTAGCTGTAGACCTAATGATAGTTTGCTGAATACATACTGATAGCTAGCTGTAGAATAGGTTTGTATGTAGACCTACTGATAGCTAGCTGTAGACCTACTGATAGCTAGCTGTAGAATAGGTTTGTATGTAGACCTACTGATAGCTAGCTGTAAACCTAATGATAGCTAGCTGTATAATAGGTTTGTATGTAGATCTACTGATAGCTAGCTGTAAACCTAATGATAGCTAGCTGTAGACCTACTGATAGCTAGCTGTAGACCCACTGATAGCTAGCTGTAGACCTACTGATAGCTAGCTGTAGAATAGGTTATTATGTAGACCTACTGATAGCTAGATGTAAAATAGGTTTGTATGTAGACCTACTTATAGCTAGATGTAAAATAGGTTTGTATGTAGACCTACTGATAGCTAGCTGTAGACCTACTGATAGTTAGCTGTAGACCTGCTGATAGCTAGCTGTTGACCTACTGATAGCTAGCTGTAAACCTACTGATAGCTAGCTGTAGACCTACTGATAGCTAGCTGTAGACCTACTGATAGCTAGCTGTTGACCTACTGATAGCTAGCTGTAGACCTACTGTTAGCTAGCTGTAGACCTACTGATAGCTAGCTGTAAAATAGGTTTGTATGTAGACCTACTGATAGCTAGCTGTAGACCTACTGATAGCTAGCTGTAGACCTGATAGCTAGCTGTAGAATAGGTTTGTATGTAGACCTACTGATAGCTAGCTGTAGACCTACTGATAGCTAGCTGTTGACCTACTGATAGCTAGCTGTAGACCTACTGATAGCTAGCTGTAGACCTACTGATAGCTAGCTGTTGACCTACTGATAGCTAGCTGTAGACCTGCTGATAGCTAGCTGTAGACCTACTGATAGCTAGCTGTAAAATAGGTTTGTATGTAGACCTACTGATAGCTAGCTGTAGACCTACTGATAGCTAGCTGTAGACCTGCTGATAGCTAGCTGTAGAATAGGCTTGTATGTAGACCTACTGATAGCTAGCTGTAGACCTACTGATAGCTAGCTGTTGACCTACTGATAGCTAGCTGTAGACCTACTGATAGCTAGCTGTAGACCTACTGATAGCTAGCTGTTGACCTACTGATAGCTAGCTGTAGACTTACTGATAGCTATCTGTAGACCTGCTGATAGCTAGCTGTAGACCTACTGATAGCTAGCTGTAGACCTACTGATAGCTGGCTGTAGACCTACTGATAGCTAGCTGTAGACCTAATGATAGTTTGCTGAATACATACTGATAGCTAGCTGTAGAATAGGTTTGTATGTAGACCTACTGATAGCTAGCTGTAGACCTACTGATAGCTAGCTGTAGAATAGGTTTGTATGTAGACCTACTGATAGCTAGCTGTAAACCTAATGATAGCTAGCTGTATAATAGGTTTGTATGTAGATCTACTGATAGCTAGCTGTAAACCTAATGATAGCTAGCTGTAGACCTACTGATAGCTAGCTGTAGACCACTGATAGCTAGCTGTAGACCTACTGATAGCTAGCTGTAGAATAGGTTATTATGTAGACCTACTGATAGCTAGATGTAAAATAGGTTTGTATGTAGACCTACTTATAGCTAGATGTAAAATAGGTTTGTATGTAGACCTACTGATAGCTAGCTGTAAACCTACTGATAGTTAGCTGTAGACCTGCTGATAGCTAGCTGTTGACCTACTGATAGCTAGCTGTAAAATAGGTTAGCTAGCTGTAGACCTACTGATAGCTAGCTGTAGACCTACTTAGCTAGCTGTTGACCTACTGATAGCTAGCTGTAGACCTACTGTTAGCTAGCTGTAGACCTACTGATAGCTAGCTGTAGAATAGGTTTGTATGTAGACCTATGATAGCTAGCTGTAGACCTACTGATAGCTAGCTGTACCTGCTGAATAGTTTTGTATGTAGACCTACTGATAGCTAGCTGTAGACCTACTGATAGCTAGCTGTAGAATAGGTTTGTAGCTAGCTGTAGACCTACTGATAGCTAGCTGTAGAATAGCTAGCTTTGTAGCTGTAGACCTACTGATAGCTAGCTGTAGAATAGCTTTTGTATGTAGACCTACTGATAGCTAGCTGTAGTTCTGTCTAAATAATTAGACCTGCTGATAGCTAGAAAGTACATTAGACCCTGAAGAAAAGGTGATAGTGTTTACTATCTTGTTTTAAAGTATGTATGGTTTTGAAATATGTTATTGTAGACCTGCTGTAATGCAGACCTACAGTAGCTAATGGTAATAGACTGTTGTGATAGCTAGCTGTGGTGGTGACTGGTTATAGCTGTTATACTAGTGGTGGTGACTGGTTATAGTTATACTAGTGGTGGTGACTGGTTATAGTTAGGTAATGGTAGTGACTGGTTATAGTTATAGTAGTGATAGTGACTGGTTATAGTTATAGTAGTGGTAGTGACTGGTTATAGTTATAGTAGCAGTAGTGACTGGTTATAGTTATACTAGTGGTGGTGACTGGTTATAGTTAGAGTGTAATGGTAGTGACTGGTTATAGTTATAGTAGTGGTAGTGACTGGTTATAGTTATAGTAGTGTAGTACTGTGACTGGTTATAGTTATAGTAGTGGTAGTGAGCTGGTTATAGCTTTATAGTAGTGGTAGTGACTGGTTATAGTTATAGTAGCAGTAGTGACTGGTTATAGACCTTGATAGCTAGCTGTAGAATGGTAGTGACTGGTTATAGTTATAGCTAGTGGTGGTTTGACTGGACCTTATAGTTAGAGTAATGGTAGTGACTGGTTATAGTTATAGTAGTGGTAGTGATAGCTGGTAGAATAGTTATAGTAGTGGTACTGATAGAGCTGTAGGTTATAGTTATAGTAGTGGTAGTGACTGGTTATAGTTATAGTAGTGGTAGTGACTGGTTATAGTTATAGTAGTGGTAGTGACTGGTTATAGTTATAGTAGTGGTAGTGACTAGGCTTAGACCTACTGTTATAGTGGTGGTGGTGACTGGTTATAGTTATAGTAGTGGTGGTGACTGGTTATAGTTATAGTAGTGGTAGTGTCTACAGTAGTAATGGGACTGTGACTGGTTATAGTTATAGTAATGGTAGTGACTGTAGACCTTATAGCTTATAGTAATGGTAGTGAGCTGGTTATAGTTATAGTAGTGTTTGTAGTGACTGGTTATATTAGCTGGTAGTGACTGGTTATAGTAGTGGTAGTGTCTGGTTATAGTAGTGGTAGTGACTGGTTATAGCTTATAGTAGTGGTAGTGACTGGTTATAGTTATAGTAGCTGTGGTAGTGACTGGCTTATAGTTATAGTAATGGTAGTGACTGGTTATAGTTATAGTAGTGGTAGTGACTGGTTATAGTTATAGTAGTGGTAGTGACTGGTTATAGTTATAGTAGTGGTACTGACTGGTTATAGTAGTGGTAGTGACTGGTTATAGTTATAGTAGTGGTAGTGACTACTGTTATAGTTATAGTAGTGGTAGTGACTGGTTTTATAGTTATAGTAGCTGGTAGTGTAGCTGCTGTTATAGTTATAGTAGTGGTAGCTGACTGATAGCTTATAGTTATAGTAGTGGTAGTGACTGGTTATAGTTATAGTAGTGGTAGTGTCTACTGATAGCTAGTAGAATAGGTAGTGACTGGTTATAGTTATAGTAGTGGTATGTGTCTAGCTAGCTGTATAGTTATAGTAATGGTAGTGACTGGTTATAGTTATAGTAGTGGTAGTGACTGGCTGTATAGGTTTGTATAGTAGTGGTAGTGTCTGGTTATAGTGTATAGTAGTGGTAGTGACTAGGTTATAGATAGCTATAGTAATGGTAGTGTAGACCTACTGATAGTAGCTGGTAGTGCTGGCTGGTTATAGACCTACTATAGTAGTGGTAGTGTAGTACTATAGTAGTGTAGTGACTGGTTATAGTTATAGTAGCTGGACCTACTGATAGCTGGTTATAGTTATAGTAGTGGTAGTGTCTGGTTATAGTGGTGGTGGTGACTGGTTATAGTTATAGCTAGTGGTAGTGACTGGTTATAGTTATAGTAATGGTAGTGACTGGTTATAGTTATAGTAGTGGTAGTGTGACTGGTTATAGTACTATAGTAGTGGTAGTGACTGGTTATAGTTATAGTAGTGGTAGTGACTGGTTATAGTTATAGTAGTGGTAGTGACTGGTTATAGTTATAGTAATGGTAATGTGAGCTGGATATAGTTTTATAGTAATGCTGTAGTGACTGGTTATAGTTATAGTAGTGGTAGTGACTGGTGTATAGTAGTTTGGTAGACCTACTGATAGCTAGCTGTAGACCTTATAGTTATAGTAGTGGTAGTGACTGGTTATAGTAGTGCTGTAGTGACTGGTGTAGATAGTTATAGTAATGGTAGTGACTGGTTATAGTTATAGTAGGGTAGTGACTGGTTATAGTTATAGTAAGGGTAGTGACTGGTTATAGTTATAGTAGTGGTAGTGACTGGTTATAGTTATATTAGTGGTAGTGTAGCTAGCTGTAGACCTAATAGCTAGTGACTGGTTATAGTTATAGTAGTGGTGGTGACTAATGATAATAGTAGTGGTAGTGGTAGCTGACTGGTTATAGTTATAGTAGTGGTAGTGACTGGTTATAGTTATAGTAGTGGTGTAGAGTGACTGGCTGTATAGTAGTAGGTAGCTGACTGGTTATAGTTATAGTAGTGGTAGTGTGACTGGTTATAGTTATAGTAGTGGTAGTGTCTGGTTATAGTTATAGTAGTGGTAGTGAGCTGCTGTTATAGTTATAGTAGTAGGTAGCTGTAGACCTACTGTAGTAGCTGTAAACCTAGTGAGCTGGTTATAGTTATAGTAGTGGTAGTGTCTGGTTATAGTTATAGTAATGGTAGTGACCTACTGGTTATAGTTATAGTAGTGGTAGTGATAGCTGGTTATAGTTATAGACCTAGTAGCTAGTGTCTGGTTTTATAGACCTACTATAGCTAGCTGTAGACCTACTGATAGAGCTGTAGACCTGCTGATAGCTATATTACCTATGGTAGTGTCTACTGATAGCTAGCTGTAGACCTACTGGTAGCTAGACTGGTTATAGACCTACTGATATAGTAGTGGTAGCTGTCTGGTTATAGTAGGTTTGTATGTGACCTACTGTTAGCTAGTTATAGTAGTGGTAGTGACTGGTTATAGTTATAGTAGCTGTAGACCTGACTGGTAGCTATAGACCTACTATAGCTAGTGGTAGTGTCTGACCTACTTATAGTGGTGATAGTAGGTGACTGAAGTTATAGTTATAGTAGTGGTAGTGACTGGTTATAGCTTATAGTACTGATAGCTAGCTGTAGACTGGTTACTGATAGTAGTGTAGTGACTGGTTATAGTTATAGCTAGCTGGTAGTGACTGGACCTACTGATAGCTTATGACCTACTGATGGCTAGCTGACTGGTTATAGACCTTATAGTAGTGGACCTACTGATAGCTGGTTATAGTGTAGATAGTAAGCTGTAGACCTAGCTGATAGCTGCTGATATAGACCTACTGATAGCTAGTAATGGCTAGCTGTGACCTGGTTATAGTTATAGTAGTGGTAGTGACTGGTTATAGTTAGATACTGATAGCTGGTAGTGATAGCTGGTTATAGTAGTGGTAGTGACTGGTTATACTTATAGTAATGGTAGTGATAGGTTTAGTTATAGTAAGACCTACTGATAGCTAGTGACTGGTTATAGTTATAGTAAGGGTGTGACTGGTTAGCTAGCTGTAGATAGTAGTGGTAGTGCTGTAGACCTACTTATAGCTGTTGATATTAGTGGTAGACCTACTGTAGCTAGCTGTAGACCTACTGATAGGTAGCTGACTGGTTATAGACCTACTGATATAGCTGTAGTACTGACTAGCTAGCTGTAGACCTACTGATAGTGCTGTAGTGATAGCTAGTGACTGTATGTAGATACTGATAGTAGCTGTTGACCTACTGACTAGCTGGTTACTAGTTATAGTAGTGTAGACCTACTGATAGTAGCTGTAGACTGCTAGCTTATAGTAGTGGACCTAGTGACTGTAAAATAGTTTGTATGTAGTAGTGGTAGTGACTGGTTATAGTTATAGTAATGGACCTACTGTAGAGCTGTAGATATAGTTATAGTAATGGTAGTGACTGGTTATACTATAGTAGCTGGTAGTAGACTGGTTATAGTTATAGTAGCTGGTAGTGACTGGTACTGATAGCTAGTGGTAGTGACTGGTTATAGTTAGCTGTAGACCTGCTGTAGCTAGCTGTAGATAGTTATAGTAGTGGTAGTGACTGGATAGCTAGCTGTATACTGATAGCTAGCTGTGGTACTGACTAGGTTATAGTTATAGTAGTGTAGTGACTGGTTATAGTTAGAGTGGTGATAGCTGACTGGTTATAGTTATAGTATGTAGTGACTGGTTATAGCTAGCTGTAGTGACTGGTTATAGCTGTATACCTGCTGATAGCTAGCTGTGACTGGTTATAGTTATAGTAGTGGTGGTGACTAAGTTATAGACCTTATAGTAGTGGTAGTGTAGCTGGTTATAGTTATAGTAGCTGGTAGTGATACTGCTGTAGACCTAGTTATAGTAGTGGTAGTGAGCTGTTATAGTTATAGTAGTGGACCTAGTGTCTGGTTATAGTTGATACTGATAGCTGGTAGACCTACTGGTTATAGCTGTAGACCTACTGTAAGCTGGTAGATAGAGCTGGATATAGTTATAGACCTAATAGCTAGTGACTGGTTATAGCTTATAGTGTGGTAGTGACTGGTTAGCTGTAGACCTACTGATAGCTAGCTGTAGACCTACTGATAGTAGTAAAATGGTGTATGTGACTGGTTAGCTAGTTATAGTAGCTGGTAGTGACTGGTTATAGTTATAGTGGTGGTAGTGACTGTTAGCTAGTTATGAGTAATGGTAGTGACTGGTTATAGTTATAGTAGTGGTAGTGACTGGTTATAGTTATAGTAGTGGTAGTACTGATAGTTAGCTAGTAGTGGTAGTGACTGGTTATAGTGATATAGTAGTGGTAGTGACTGGTTATAGTAGTGGTAGTGACTGGTTATAGTAGTGGTAGTGACTGGTTATAGTTATAGTAATGGTAGTGACTGGTTATAGTTATAGTAATGGTAGTGACTGGTTATAGTTATAGTAATGGTAGTGACTGGTTATAGTTATAGTAGTGCTAGTGTAGTGACTGGTTATAGTTATACTGTAGTGGTAGTGTCTGGTTATAGTTATAGTAGTGGTAGTGACTGGTTATAGTTATAGTAGTGGTAGTGACTGGTTATAGTTGTAGTACTGATAGTGTCTGGTTACCTAGTTATAGTAGTGGTAGTGACTGGTTATAGTTATAGTAACTCTGTAGTGACTGGTTATAGTAGTATAGTAATGGTGGTGACTGGTTATAGTTATAGTAATGGTAGTGACTGGTTATAGTTATAGTGGTGGTAGTGACTGGTTATAGTTATAGTAGTGACTGGTGACTGGTTACTAGTTATAGTAGTGGTAGTGACTGGTTATAGTTATAGTAATGGTAGTGACTGGTTATAGTTATAGTGGTGGTAGTGACTGGATATAGTTATAGTAATGGTAGTGACTGGTTATAGTTATAGTAGTGGTAGTGACTGGTTATAGTTATAGTAGTGGTAGTGACTGGTTATAGTTATAGTAGTGGTAGTGACTGGTTATAGTTATAGTAGTGGTAGTGACTGGTTATAGTAATGGTAGTGACTGGTTATAGTTATAGTAGTGGTAGTGACTGGTTATAGTTATAGTAGTGGTAGTGTCTGGTTATAGTTATAGTAGTGGTAGTGACTGGTTATAGTTATAGTAGTGGTAGTGACTGGTTATAGTTATAGTAGTGGTAGTGTCTGGTTATAGTTATAGTAGTGGTAGTGACTGGTTATAGTTATAGTAGTGGTAGTGACTGGTTATAGTTATAGTAGTGGTAGTGACTGGTTATAGTTATAGTAGTGGTAGTGACTGGTTATAGTTATAGTAGTGGTAGTGTCTGGTTATAGTTATAGTAGTGGTAGTGACTGGTTATAGTTATAGTAATGGTAGTGAGTGGATATAGTTATAGTAGTGGTAGTGACTGTTATAGTTATAGTAGTGGTAGTGTCTACAGTAGTAATGGTAGTGACTGGTTAGTAGTTATAGTTATAGTAGTGTAGTGGTGACTGGTTATAGTTATAGTAGTGGTGGTGACTGGTTATAGTTATAGTAATGGTAGTGAGTGGATATAGTTATAGTAATGGTAGTGACTGGTTATAGTTATAGTAGTGGTAGTGACTGGTTATAGTTATAGTAGTGGTAGTGACTGGTTATAGTTATAGTAATGGTAGTGAGTGGATATAGTTATAGTAATGGTAGTGACTGGTTATAGTTATAGTAGTGGTAGTGACTGGTTATAGTTATAGTAGTGGTAGTGTCTGGTTATAGTTATAGTAGTGGTAGTGACTGGTTATAGTTATAGTAATGGTAGTGAGTGGTATATAGTTATAGTAATGGTAGTGACTGGTTATAGTTATAGTAGTGGTAGTGTCTATAGTAGTAATGGTAGTGACTGGTTATAGTTATAGTAGTGGTAGTGGTAGTGACTGGTTATAGTTATAGTAGTGGTAGTGACTGGTTATAGTTATAGTAGTGGTAGTGACTGGTTATAGTTATAGTAATGGTAGTGACTACAGTAGTAATGGAGTGACTGGTTATAGTGGTGGTAGTGACTGGTTATAGTTATAGTGGTGGTAGTGGTAGTGACTGGTTATAGTAGTGGTAGTGTCTATAGTAGTAATGGGAGTGACTGGTTATAGTTATAGTAGTGGTAGTGGTAGTGACTGGTTATAGTTATAGTAGTGGTAGTGTCTGGTTATAGTTATAGTAGTGGTAGTGGTAGTGACTGGTTATAGTTATAGTAGTGGTAGTGGTAGTGACTGGTTATAGTTATAGTAGTGGTAGTGTCTGGTTATAGTTATAGTAGTGGTAGTGGTAGTGACTGGTTATAGTTATAGTAGTGGTAGTGGTAGTGACTGGTTATAGTTATAGTAGTGGTAGTGTCTGGTTATAGTTATAGTAGTGGTAGTGGTAGTGACTGGTTATAGTTACAGTAGTGGTAGTGTCTGGTTATAGTTATAGTTATAGTAGTGGTAGTGGTAGTGAC
>NC_068426.1:1158198-1175971 GCF_023373465.1 Oncorhynchus keta
TTTGTATGTAGACCTACTGATAGCTAGCTGTAGACCTACTCGATAGCTAGCTGTAGACCTGCTGATAGCTAGCTGTAGAATATGTTTGTATGTAGACCTACTGATAGCTAGCTGTAGACCTACTGATAGCTAGCTGTTGACCTACTGATAGCTAGCTGTAGACCTACTGATAGCTAGCTGTAGACCTACTGATAGCTAGCTGTTGACCTACTGATAGCTAGCTGTAGACCTGCTGATAGCTAGCTGTAGACCTACTGATAGCTAGCTGTAAAATAGGTTTGTATGTAGACCTACTGATAGCTAGCTGTAGACCTACTGATAGCTAGCTGTAGACCTGCTGATAGCTAGCTGTAGAATAGGCTTGTATGTAGACCTACTGATAGCTAGCTGTAGACCTACTGATAGCTAGCTGTTGACCTACTGATAGCTAGCTGTAGACCTACTGATAGCTAGCTGTAGACCTACTGATAGCTAGCTGTTGACCTACTGATAGCTAGCTGTAGACTTACTGATAGCTATCTGTAGACCTGCTGATAGCTAGCTGTAGACCTACTGATAGCTAGCTGTAGACCTACTGATAGCTAGCTGTTGACCTACTGATAGCTAGCTGTATAATAGGTTTGTATGTAGATCTACTGATAGCTAGCTGTAAACCTAATGATAGCTAGCTGTAGACCTACTGATAGCTAGCTGTAGACCCACTGATAGCTAGCTGTAGAATAGGTTATTATGTAGACCTGCTGATAGCTAGATGTAAAATAGGTTTGTATGTAGACCTACTGATAGCTAGATGTAAAATAGGTTTGTATGTAGACCTACTGATAGCTAGCTGTAGACCTACTGATAGTTAGCTGTAGACCTGCTGATAGCTAGCTGTTGACCTACTGATAGCTAGCTGTAAACCTACTGATAGCTAGCTGTAGACCTACTGATAGCTAGCTGTAAAATAGGTTTGTATGTAGACCTACTGATAGCTAGCTGTAGACCTACTGATAGCTAGCTGTAGACCTGCTGATAGCTAGCTGTAGAATAGGCTTGTATGTTGACCTACTGATAGCTAGCTGTTGACCTACTGATAGCTAGCTGTTGACCTACTGATAGCTAGCTGTAGACCTGCTGATAGCTAGCTGTAGACCTACTGATAGCTAGCTGTAGAATAGGTTTGTATGTAGACCTACTGATAGCTAGCTGTAGACCTACTGATAGCTAGCTGTAGAATAGGTTTGTATGTAGACCTACTGATAGCTAGCTGTTGACCTACTGATAGCTAGCTGTTGACCTACTGATAGCTAGCTGTAGACCTGCTGATAGCTAGCTGTAGACCTACTGATAGCTAGCTGTAGAATAGGTTTGTATGTAGACCTACTGATAGCTAGCTGTAGACCTACTGATAGCTAGCTGTAGAATAGGTTTGTATGTAGACCTACTGATAGCTAGCTGTAGACCTACTGATAGCTAGCTGTTGGCCTACTGATAGCTAGCTGTAGACCTACTGATAGCTAGCTGTAGACCTACTGATAGCTAGCTGTTGACCTACTGATAGCTAGCTGTAGACCTACTGATAGCTAGCTGTAGACCTACTGATAGCTAGCTGTTGACCTACTGATAGCTAGCTGTAGACCTACTGATAGCTAGCTGTTGACCTACTGATAGCTAGCTGTGAAATAGGTTTGTATGTAGACCTACTGATAGCTAGCTGTAGACCTACTAATAGTTAGCTGTAGACCTGCTGATAGCTAGCTGTAGACCTACTGAAAGCTAGCTGTAGAATAGGTTTTTATGTAGACCTACTGATAGCTAGCTGTAGACCTACTGATAGCTAGCTGTAAACCTACTGAAAGCTAGCTGTAGAATAGGTTTGTATGTAGACCTACTGATAGCTAGCTGTAGACCTACTGATAGCTAGCTGTAAACCTAATGATAGCTAGCTGTAGACCTACTGATAGCTGGCTGTAGACCTACTGATAGCTAGCTGTAGACCTACTGATAGTTAGCTGTAAACCTACTGATAGCTAGCTGTAGAATAGGTTTGTATGTAGACCTACTGATAGCTAGCTGTAGACCTACGGATAGCTAGCTGTAAACCTACTGATAGCTAGCTGTAGACCTACGGATAGCTAGCTGTAGACCTACTGATAGCTGGCTGTAGACCTACTGATAGCTAGCTGTAGACCTACTGATAGCTAGCTGTTGACGTACTGAAAGCTAGCTGTAGAATAGGTTTGTATGTAGACCTACTGATAGCTAGCTGTAAACCTACTGATAGCTAGCTGTAGACCTACCGATAGCTAGCTGTAGACCTACCGATAGCTAGCTGTAGACTTACTGATAGCTGGCTGTAGACCTACTGATAGCTAGCTGTAGACCTACTGATAGCTAGCTGTAGACCTACTGATAGCTGGCTGTAGACCTACTGATAGTTAGCTGTAGACATACTGATAGCTAGCTGTAGAATAGGTTTGTATGTAGACCTACTGATAGCTAGCTGTAGACCTACTGATAGCTAGCTGTAGAATAGGTTTGTATGTAGACCTACTGATAGCTAGCTGTAAACCTAATGATAGCTAGCTGTATAATAGGTTTGTATGTAGACCTACTGATAGCTAGCTGTAGACCTACTGATAGCTAGCTGTAGAATAGGTTTGTATGTAGACCTACTGATAGCTAGCTGTAAACCTACTGATAGCTAGCTGTAGACCTACTGATAGCTAGCTGTAGACCTACTGATAGCTAGCTGTAGACCTACTGATAGCTAGCTGTAGACCTACTGATAGCTGGCTGTAGACCTACTGATAGTTAGCTGTAGACATACTGATAGCTAGCTGTAGAATAGGTTTGTATGTAGACCTACTGATAGCTAGCTGTAGACCTACTGATAGCTAGCTGTGGAATAGGTTTGTATGTAGACCTACTGATAGCTAGCTGTAAACCTAATGATAGCTAGCTGTATAATAGGTTTGTATGTAAATCTACTGATAGCTAGCTGTAAACCTACTGATAGCTAGCTGTAGACCTACTGATAGCTAGCTGTAGACCTACTGATAGCTGGCTGTAGACCTACTGATAGCTAGCTGTAGACCTACTGATAGTTTGCTGAAGACATACTGATAGCTAGCTGTAGAATAGGTTTATATGTAGACCTACTGATAGCTAGCTGTAGACCTACTGATAGCTAGCTGTAGAATAGGTTTGTATGTAGACCTACTGATAGCTAGCTGTAAACCTAATGATAGCTAGCTGTATAATAGGTTTGTATGTAGATCTACTGATAGCTAGCTGTAGAATAGGTTTATATGTAGACCTACTGATAGCTAGCTGTAGACCTACTGATAGCTAGCTGTAGAATAGGTTTGTATGTAGACCTACTGATAGCTAGCTGTAAACCTAATGATAGCTAGCTGTATAATAGGTTTGTATGTAGATCTACTGATAGCTAGCTGTAAACCTAATGATAGCTAGCTGTAGACCTACTGATAGCTAGCTGTAGACCCACTGATAGCTAGCTGTAGACCTACTGATAGCTAGCTGTAGAATAGGTTATTATGTAGACCTACTGATAGCTAGATGTAAAATAGTTTTGTATGTAGACCTACTGATAGCTAGCTGTAGACCTACTGATAGTTAGCTGTAGACCTGCTGATAGCTAGCTGTTGACCTACTGATAGCTAGCTGTAGAATAGGTTATTATGTAGACCTACTGATAGCTAGCTGTAGACCTACTGATAGCTAGCTGTAGAATAGGTTTGTATGTAGACCTACTGATAGCTAGCTGTAAACCTAATGATAGCTAGCTGTATAATAGGTTTGTATGTAGATCTACTGATAGCTAGCTGTAAACCTACTGATAGCTAGCTGTAGACCTACTGATAGCTAGCTGTAGAATAGGTTTGTATGTAGACCTACTAATAGCTAGCTGTAGACCTACTGATAGCTAGTTGTAGAATAGGTTTGTATGTAGACCTACTGATAGCTAGCTGTAAACCTAATGATAGCTAGCTGTATAATAGGTTTGTATGTAGATCTACTGATAGCTAGCTGTAAACCTACTGATAGCTAGCTGTAAACCTACTGATAGCTAGCTGTAGACCTACTGATAGCTAGCTGTAGACCTACTGATAGCTGGCTGTAGACCTACTGATAGCTAGCTGTAGACCTAATGATAGTTTGCTGAATACATACTGATAGCTAGCTGTAGAATAGGTTTGTATGTAGACCTACTGATAGCTAGCTGTAGACCTACTGATAGCTAGCTGTAGAATAGGTTTGTATGTAGACCTACTGATAGCTAGCTGTAAACCTAATGATAGCTAGCTGTATAATAGGTTTGTATGTAGATCTACTGATAGCTAGCTGTAAACCTAATGATAGCTAGCTGTAGACCTACTGATAGCTAGCTGTAGACCCACTGATAGCTAGCTGTAGACCTACTGATAGCTAGCTGTAGAATAGGTTATTATGTAGACCTACTGATAGCTAGATATAAAATAGGTTTGTATGTAGACCTACTTATAGCTAGATGTAAAATAGGTTTGTATGTAGACCTACTGATAGCTAGCTGTAGACCTACTGATAGTTAGCTGTAGACCTGCTGATAGCTAGCTGTTGACCTACTGATAGCTAGCTGTAAACCTACTGATAGCTAGCTGTAGACCTACTGATAGCTAGCTGTAGACCTACTGATAGCTAGCTGTTGACCTACTGATAGCTAGCTGTAGACCTACTGTTAGCTAGCTGTAGACCTACTGATAGCTAGCTGTAAAATAGGTTTGTATGTAGACCTACTGATAGCTAGCTGTAGACCTACTGATAGCTAGCTGTAGACCTGCTGATAGCTAGCTGTAGAATAGGTTTGTATGTAGACCTACTGATAGCTAGCTGTAGACCTACTGATAGCTAGCTGTTGACCTACTGATAGCTAGCTGTAGACCTACTGATAGCTAGCTGTAGACCTACTGATAGCTAGCTGTTGACCTACTGATAGCTAGCTGTAGACCTGCTGATAGCTAGCTGTAGACCTACTGATAGCTAGCTGTAAAATAGGTTTGTATGTAGACCTACTGATAGCTAGCTGTAGACCTACTGATAGCTAGCTGTAGACCTGCTGATAGCTAGCTGTAGAATAGGCTTGTATGTAGACCTACTGATAGCTAGCTGTTGACCTACTGATAGCTAGCTGTAGACCTACTGATAGCTAGCTGTAGACCTACTGATAGCTAGCTGTTGACCTACTGATAGCTAGCTGTAGACTTACTGATAGCTAGCTGTAGACCTGCTGATAGCTAGCTGTAGACCTACTGATAGCTAGCTGTAGACCTACTGATAGCTAGCTGTTGACCTACTGATAGCTAGCTGTATAATAGGTTTGTATGTAGATCTACTGATAGCTAGCTGTAAACCTAATGATAGCTAGCTGTAGACCTACTGATAGCTAGCTGTAGACCCACTGATAGCTAGCTGTAGAATAGGTTATTATGTAGACCTGCTGATAGCTAGATGTAAAATAGGTTTGTATGTAGACCTACTGATAGCTAGATGTAAAATAGGTTTGTATGTAGACCTACTGATAGCTAGCTGTAGACCTACTGATAGTTAGCTGTAGACCTGCTGATAGCTAGCTGTTGACCTACTGATAGCTAGCTGTAAACCTACTGATAGCTAGCTGTAGACCTACTGATAGCTAGCTGTAAAATAGGTTTGTATGTAGACCTACTGATAGCTAGCTGTAGACCTACTGATAGCTAGCTGTAGACCTGCTGATAGCTAGCTGTAGAATAGGCTTGTATGTTGACCTACTGATAGCTAGCTGTTGACCTACTGATAGCTAGCTGTAGACCTACTGATAGCTAGCTGTTGACCTACTGATAGCTAGCTGTAGACCTGCTGATAGCTAGCTGTAGACCTACTGATAGCTAGCTGTAGAATAGGTTTGTATGTAGACCTACTGATAGCTAGCTGTAGACCTACTGATAGCTAGCTGTTGGCCTACTGATAGCTAGCTGTAGACCTACTGATAGCTAGCTGTAGACCTACTGATAGCTAGCTGTTGACCTACTGATAGCTAGCTGTAGACCTACTGATAGCTAGCTGTAGACCTACTGATAGCTAGCTGTTGACCTACTGATAGCTAGCTGTAGACCTACTGATAGCTAGCTGTTGACCTACTGATAGCTAGCTGTGAAATAGGTTTGTATGTAGACCTACTGATAGCTAGCTGTAGACCTACTAATAGTTAGCTGTAGACCTGCTGATAGCTAGCTGTTGACCTACTGATAGCTAGCTGTAAACCTACTGATAGCTAGCTGTAGACCTACTGATAGCTAGCTGTAGACCTACTGATAGCTAGCTGTTGACCTACTGATAGCTAGCTGTAGACCTACTGTTAGCTAGCTGTAGACCTACTGATAGCTAGCTGTAAAATAGGTTTGTATGTAGACCTACTGATAGCTAGCTGTAGACCTACTGATAGCTAGCTGTAGACCTGCTGATAGCTAGCTGTAGAATAGGCTTGTATGTAGACCTACTGATAGCTAGCTGTAGACCTACTGATAGCTAGCTGTAGACCTACTGATAGCTAGCTGTAGACCTACTGATAGCTAGCTGTTGACCTACTGATAGGTAGCTGTAGACCTGCTGATAGCTAGCTGTATACCTACTGATAGCTAGCTGTAGACCTACTAGATAGCTAGCTGTTGACCTACTGATAGCTAGCTGTAGACCTACTGCTAGCTAGCTGTAGACCTACTGATAGCTAGCTGTTGACCTACTGATAGCTAGCTGTAGACCTGCTGATATCTAGCTGTAGACCTACTGATAGCTAGCTGTTGACCTACTGATAGCTAGCTGTAGACCTACTGATAGCTAGCTGTAGACCTACTGATAGCTAGCTGTAAACCTGCTGATAGCTAGCTGTAGACCTACTGATAGCTAGCTGTAGACCTACTGATAGCTAGCTGTAGACCTGCTGATAGCTAGCTGTAGACCTACTGATAGCTAGCTGTAAAATCGGTTTGTATGTAGACCTACTGATAGCTAGCTGTAGATCTACTGTTAGCTAGCTGTTAACCTACTGATAGCTAGCTGTTGACCTACTGATAGCTTGCTGTAGACCTACTGTTAGCTAGCTGTTGACCTACTGATAGCTAGCTGTTGACCTACTGTTAGCTAGCGGTAGTTCTGTCTAAATAATTAACTCTGTAGGCTAAAAGTACATTCCCTGAAGAAAAGGTGATGTGTTTACTATCTTGTTTTAAAGTATGTATGGTTTTGAAATAAGTTATTGTAGTGGTAGTGTCTACAGTAGTAATGGTAGTGACTGGTTGTACTAGTGGTAGTGACTGGTTGTAGTGGTGGTGACTGGTTATAGTTATACTAGTGGTAGTGACTGGTTATAGTTATAGTAATGGTAGTGACTGGTTATAGTTATAGTAGTGGTAGTGACTGGTTATAGTTATAGTAGTGGTAGTGACTGGTTATAGTTATTGTAGTGGTAGTGACTGGTTATAGTTATAGTAGTGGTAGTGACTGGTTATAGTTATTGTAGTGGTAGTGACTGGTTATAGTAGTGGTAGTGACTGGTTATAGTGGTGGTGGTGACTGGTTATAGTTATACTAGTGGTAGTGACTGGTTATAGTTATAGTAATGGTAGTGACTGGTTATAGTTATAGTAGTGGTAGTGACTGGTTATAGTGGTGGTGGTGACTGGTTATAGTTATACTAGTGGTAGTGACTGGTTATAGTTATTGAAGTGGTAGTGACTGGTTATAGTAGTGGTAGTGACTGGTTATAGTTATAGTAATGGTAGTGTCTGGTTATAGTTATAGTAATGGTAGTGACTGGTTATAGTTATAGTAATGGTAGTGTCTGGTTATAGTTATAGTAGTGGTAGTGACTGGTTATAGTTATAGTAATGGTAGTGACTGGTTATAGTTATAGTAGTGGTAGTGACTGGTTATAGTTATAGTAGTGGTAGTGACTGGTTATAGTAGTGGTAGTGTCTACAGTAGTAATGGTAGTGACTGGTTATAGTTATAGTAGTGGTAGTGACTGGTTATAGTTATAGTAATGGTAGTGACTGGTTATAGTTATAGTAATGGTAGTGACTGGTTATAGTTATAGTAATGGTAGTGACTGGTTATAGTTATAGTAGTGGTAGTGACTGGTTATAGTTATAGTGGTGGTAGTGACTGGTTATAGTTATACTAGTGGTAGTGTCTACAGTAGTAATGGGAGTGACTGGTTATAGTTATAGTCGTGGTAGTGACTGGTTATAGTAATGGTAGTGACTGGTTATAGTAGTGGTAGTGGTAGTGACTGGTTATAGTAGTGGTAGTGACTGGTTATAGTAGTGGTAGTGACTGGTTATAGTAGTGGTAGTGGTAGTGACTGGTTATAGTAGTGGTAGTGACTGGTTATAGTAGTGGTAGTGACTGGTTATAGTAGTGGTAGTGACTGGTTATAGTAGTGGTAGTGACTGGTTATAGTAGTGGTAGTGACTGGTTATAGTAGTGGTAGTGACTGGTTATAGTAGTGGTAGTGACTGGTTATAGTAGTGGTAGTGACTGGTTATAGTAGTGGTAGTGACTGGTTATAGTAATGGTAGTGACTGGTTATAGTAGTGGTAGTGACTGGTTATAGTAGTGGTAGTGGTAGTGACTGGTTATAGTAGTGGTAGTGACTGGTTATAGTAGTGGTAGTGACTGGTTATAGTAGTGGTAGTGACTGGTTATAGTAGTGGTAGTGGTAGTGACTGGTTATAGTAGTGGTAGTGACTGGTTATAGTAGTGGTAGTGACTGGTTATAGTAGTGGTAGTGACTGGTTATAGTAATGGTAGTGATGTAATGGTTTTACACCTGCATTGTTTGCTGTTTGGGGTTTTAGGCTGGGTTTCTGTACAGCACTTTGAGATATCAGCTGATGTACGAAGGGCTATACAAATAAATTTGATTTGATTTGATTTGATTTGATATAGTAGTGGTAGTGACTGGTTATAGTAGTGGTAGTGACTGGTTATAGTAATGGTAGTGACTGGTTATAGTTATAGTAGTGGTAGTGACTGGTTATAGTGGTGATGGTGACTGGTTATAGTTATACTAGTGGTAGTGACTGGTTATAGTTATTGTAGTGGTAGTGACTGGTTATAGTAGTGGTAGTGACTGGTTATAGTTATAGTAATGGTAGTGACTGGTTATAGTTATAGTAGTGGTAGTGACTGGTTATAGTTATAGTAATGGTAGTGACTGGTTATAGTTATAGTAGTGGTAGTGACTGGTTATAGTTATAGTAATGGTAGTGACTGGTTATAGTTATAGTAGTGGTAGTGACTGGTTATAGTTATAGTAGTGGTAGTGTCTACAGTAGTAATGGGAGTGACTGGTTATAGTTATAGTCGTGGTAGTGACTGGTTATAGTAATGGTAGTGACTGGTTATAGTAGTGGTAGTGGTAGTGACTGGTTATAGTAGTGGTAGTGACTGGTTATAGTAGTGGTAGTGACTGGTTATAGTAGTGGTAGTGGTAGTGACTGGTTATAGTAGTGGTAGTGTCTGGTTATAGTAGTGGTAGTGACTGGTTATAGTAGTGGTAGTGACTGGTTATAGTAGTGGTAGTGACTGGTTATAGTAATGGTAGTGACTGGTTATAGTAGTGGTAGTGGTAGTGACTGGTTATAGTAGTGGTAGTGACTGGTTATAGTAGTGGTAGTGGTAGTGACTGGTTATAGTAGTGGTAGTGACTGGTTATAGTAGTGGTAGTGACTGGTTATAGTAGTGGTAGTGACTGGTTATAGTAGTGGTAGTGACTGGTTATAGTAGTGGTAGTGACTGGTTATAGTAGTGGTAGTGACTGGTTATAGTAGTGGTAGTGACTGGTTATAGTAGTGGTAGTGACTGGTTATAGTAGTGGTAGTGGTAGTGACTGGTTATAGTAGTGGTAGTGACTGGTTATAGTAGTGGTAGTGGCAGTCCTCCCTGTCATAACAACCAACAGAGACTGACAGTCTGGTAACACTCCAGTCCTCCCTGTCATAACAACCAACAGAGACTGACAGTCTGGTAACACTCCAGTCCTCCCTGTCATAATAACCAACAGAGACTGACAGTCTGGTAACACTCCAGTCCTCCCTGTCATAACAACCAACAGAGACTGACAGTCTGGTAATGCTCCAGTCCTCCCTGTCATAATAACCAACAGAGACTGACAGTCTGGTAACACTCCAGTCCTCCCTGTCATAACAACCAACAGAGACTGACAGTCTGGTAACGCTCCAGTCCTCCCTGTCATAACAACCAACAGAGACTGACAGTCTGGTAACACTCCAGTCCTCCCTGTCATAACAACCAACAGAGACTGACAGTCTGGTAACGCTCCAGTCCTCCCTGTCATAACAACCAACAGAGACTGACAGTCTGGTAACACTCCAGTCCTCCCTGTCATAACAACCAACAGAGACTGACAGTCTGGTAACACTCCAGTCCTCCCTGTCATAACAACCAACAGAGACTGACAGTCTGGTAACGCTCCAGTCCTCCCTGTCATAATAACCAACAGAGACTGACAGTCTGGTAACGCTCCAGTCCTCCCTGTCATAACAACCAACAGAGACTGACAGTCTGGTAACGCTCCAGTCCTCCCTGTCATAATAACCAACAGAGACTGACAGTCTGGTAACGCTCCAGTCCTCCCTGTCATAATAACCAACAGAGACTGACAGTCTGGTAACGCTCCAGTCCTCCCTGTCATAATAACCAACTGAGACTGACAGTCTGGGTCTGGTAATGCTCCAGTCCTCCCTGTCATAATAACCAACTGAGACTGACAGTCTGGGTCTGGTAACACTCCAGTCCTCCCTGTCATAATAACCAACAGAGACTGACAGTCTGGTAACACTCCAGTCCTCCCTGTCATAATAACCAACAGAGACTGACAGTCTGGTAACACTCCAGTCCTCCCTGTCATAACAACCAACAGAGACTGACAGTCTGGTAACGCTCCAGTCCTCCCTGTCATAATAACCAACAGAGACTGACAGTCTGGTAACGCTCCAGTCCTCCCTGTCATAATAACCAACAGAGACTGACAGTCTGGTATCGCTCCAGTCCTCCCTGTCATAATAACCAACAGAGACTGACAGTCTGGTATCGCTCCAGTCCTCCCTGTCATAATAACCAACAGAGACTGACAGTCTGGTAACGCTCCAGTCCTCCCTGTCATAACAACCAACAGAGACTGACAGTCTGGTAACGCTCCAGTCCTCCCTGTCATAACAACCAACAGAGACTGACAGTCTGGTAATGCTCCAGTCCTCCCTGTCATAACAACCAACAGAGACTGACAGTCTGGTAACACTCCAGTCCTCCCTGTCATAATAACCAACAGAGACTGACAGTCTGGTAACGCTCCAGTCCTCCCTGTCATAATAACCAACAGAGACTGACAGTCTGGTAACGCTCCAGTCCTCCCTGTCATAATAACCAACAGAGACTGACAGTCTGGTATCGCTCCAGTCCTCCCTGTCATAATAACCAACAGAGACTGACAGTCTGGTATCGCTCCAGTCCTCCCTGTCATAATAACCAACAGAGACTGACAGTCTGGTAACACTCCAGTCCTCCCTGTCATAATAACCAACAGAGACTGACAGTCTGGTAACACTCCAGTCCTCCCTGTCATAATAACCAACAGAGACTGACAGTCTGGTAACACTCCAGTCCTCCCTGTCATAACAACCAACAGAGACTGACAGTCTGGTAATGCTCCAGTCCTCCCTGTCATAACAACCAACAGAGACTGACAGTCTGGTAACGCTCCAGTCCTCCCTGTCATAACAACCAACAGAGACTGACAGTCTGGTAACACTCCAGTCCTCCCTGTCATAACAACCAACAGAGACTGACAGTCTGGTAACACTCCAGTCCTCCCTGTCATAACAACCAACAGAGACTGACAGTCTGGTAACACTCCAGTCCTCCCTGTCATAACAACCAACAGAGACTGACAGTCTGGTAACACTCCAGTCCTCCCTGTCATAACAACCAACAGAGACTGACAGTCTGGTAACACTCCAGTCCTCCCTGTCATAACAACCAACAGAGACTGACAGTCTGGTAACACTCCAGTCCTCCCTGTCATAACAACCAACAGAGACTGACAGTCTGGTAACACTCCAGTCCTCCCTGTCATAATAACCAACAGAGACTGACAGTCTGGTAACGCTCCAGTCCTCCCTGTCATAACAACCAACAGAGACTGACAGTCTGGTAACACTCCAGTCCTCCCTGTCATAATAACCAACAGAGACTGACAGTCTGGTAACACTCCAGTCCTCCCTGTCATAATAACCAACAGAGACTGACAGTCTGGTAATGCTCCAGTCCTCCCTGTCATAACAACCAACAGAGACTGACAGTCTGGTAACGCTCCAGTCCTCCCTGTCATAATAACCAACAGAGACTGACAGTCTGGTAATGCTCCAGTCCTCCCTGTCATAACAACCAACAGAGACTGACAGTCTGGTAACACTCCAGTCCTCCCTGTCATAATAACCAACAGAGACTGACAGTCTGGTAACACTCCAGTCCTCCCTGTCATAATAACCAACAGAGACTGACAGTCTGGTAACACTCCAGTCCTCCCTGTCATAATAACCAACAGAGACTGACAGTCTGGTAACGCTCCAGTCCTCCCTGTCATAACAACCAACAGAGACTGACAGTCTGGTAACACTCCAGTCCTCCCTGTCATAATAACCAACAGAGACTGACAGTCTGGTAACACTCCAGTCCTCCCTGTCATAATAACCAACAGAGACTGACAGTCTGGTAACACTCCAGTCCTCCCTGTCATAACAACCAACAGAGACTGACAGTCTGGTAACGCTCCAGTCCTCCCTGTCATAATAACCAACAGAGACTGACAGTCTGGTAACACTCCAGTCCTCCCTGTCATAACAACCAACAGAGACTGACAGTCTGGTAACACTCCAGTCCTCCCTGTCATAATAACCAACAGAGACTGACAGTCTGGTAACACTCCAGTCCTCCCTGTCATAATAACCAACAGAGACTGACAGTCTGGTAACGCTCCAGTCCTCCCTGTCATAACAACCAACAGAGACTGACAGTCTGGTAACGCTCCAGTCCTCCCTGTCATAATAACCAACAGAGACTGACAGTCTGGTAATGCTCCAGTCCTCCCTGTCATAATAACCAACAGAGACTGACAGTCTGGTAACGCTCCAGTCCTCCCTGTCATAACAACCAACAGAGACTGACAGTCTGGTAACGCTCCAGTCCTCCCTGTCATAATAACCAACAGAGACTGACAGTCTGGTAACACTCCAGTCCTCCCTGTCATAACAACCAACAGAGACTGACAGTCTGGTAATGCTCCAGTCCTCCCTGTCATAATAACCAACAGAGTCTGACAGTCTGGTAACACTCCAGTCCTCCCTGGAACGAGAGCCAAAGCTTGCACATTTATATAATGAATATGAATCGGATTGAGATTCTTAAATATACAAGCATTAAACTTAAACCTTAAATAGTTCTTCAGTAGATTACTAATAAAAGTGAATCCACTGTTTAAAAATAGCATTTTTGTTTTCATGCAGATTGCCATGTCTCATTTTCAAAGTATCTATTTTTTTTCAAAAAGCTTTGCAGAGCTGGCTACAATTTAAATTTCATTCACCTGAAAAGATAGAACAAATATTATCACAAACGGCTGAACTCAAATGTGCTGGTTGATAAAATACCTGTATTTATGGGAAAAATGTTTGAAAATTATATTTTGTTTTTAAATTATATTGCAAATCAGAATGGTAGAGTTATGTCTTTCATAGAGTTATCAGGATTGTAAGGGAAGGTCTGCTCAATCCAAGAGTACAACCAATTGATTACAGCATGGAGGAGGCAGGTGGCAGCGGGAGGAGGTAGGAGGCAGCGGGAGGAGGCAGGTGGCAGCGGGAGGAGGTAGGTGGCAGCGGGAGGAGGTAGGTGGCAGCGGGAGGAGGTAGGTGGCAGCGGGAGGAGGTAGGTGGCAGCGGGAGGAGGTAGGTGGCAGCGGGAGGAGGTAGGTGGCAGCGGGAGGAGGTAGGAGGAAGTCGGGAGGAGGTAGGTCGCAGCGGGGAGGAGGTAGGTGGCAGCGGGAGGAGGTAGGTGGCAGCGGGAGGAGGTAAGTGGCAGCGGGAGGAGGTAGGTGGCAGCGGGAGGAGGTAGGTGGCAGCGGGAGGAGGTAGGAGGAAGTCGGGAACTGGTCTGTCAGCCCAATATAAAGGGTCAAAACTGGCGGAGGAAAAGAATAGCATAAATAGGAAAGTTTACCAGTTTCATTTGACAGCCGTGCCATACAGATTGCAATAGTTAATAGTTAGGAAGAGATTTTTGATGTACCGATGCCATGGTACAGGGTGTATGAGTTGATATATTTAACGATGCAAGATTCAAGACGTCATGCTTTTCAGCTAAAATTATCATATAGAATTCTTTCCTCCAACAAAATGATAAATACTTGGGGCATTCAAGAAGCTCTGCAGATGTTGTTGGATACAGAATCAATAGACCATTTATTTTAGTATTGCCCTCAGGTAGCCTGTTTCTGGTCTCAGGTTCAGGAATGGCTGAAAATGCAAAACATTGATCTAAAATGATTGACAATTGACCCTGGAAAAGTATTGTTTGGTGATCTAGAGAGACTGGGACAGTCAATTACTAATATACTAATACTCTTGGTAAAAGTATTCATCCCCTTTGGCATTTTTCCTATTTTGTTGCATTACAACACGTAATTCAAATAGATTTTTATTGTATTTTATGTAATTGACATACACAATAAATCCAAATTAATGAAGTGAAAAAAAAGAAAAAAATAGATCTGGTGCAACCAATTACCTTTTGAAGTCACATAATTAAAACTAAAGTCCACCTGTGTGCAATCTAAGTGTCACATGATCTGTCACATGATCTAAGTATGTATACAAATGTTCTGAAAGGCCCCAGAGTCTGTAACACCACTAAGCAGAGCTGGGATTTACGGAAGAGTGGCCAGAAAAACACATTGCTTTTCACCAAAAGGCATGTGGGAGACTCCTGAATGATGAGACTAAAATTGAGCTTTTTGGCCATCAAGTAAAATGATATGTCTGGTGCAAAACCAACACTCTCATCACCCTCGAGAACATCATCCCCACAGTGAAGCATGGTGGTGGCAGCATAATGCTGTGGGGATGTTATTCATTGGCAGGGACTGGGAAACTGGTCATAATTGAAGGAATGGTGGATGGCGCCTAATACAGGGAAATTTCGAGGCAAACCTGTTTCAGTCTTGCAGAGATTTGAGACTGGGACGGAGGTTCACCTTCCAGCAGGACTATGACCCTAAGCATACTGCTAAAGCAACCCTGGAGTGGTTTAAGGGGAAACATTTCAATGTCTTGGAGTGGCCTAGTCAAAGTGCCTAGATGTGCCAAGCTTATAGAGACATACCCCAAGAGACTTGCAGCTGTAATTGCTGCAAAATGTGGCTCTACAAAGTATTGACTTTGGGGGAGGCGGGGGTGAATAGTTATGCACGCTCAAGGTTTCAGTTTGTTTTTGGTATTATTTATTGTTTGTTTCACAATAACAAATATTTTGCCTCTTCAAAGTGGTAGGCATGTTGTGAAAATCAAATGATACACTCTCAAAAAAAAAAAAATATATATATTTTTTAAATTCCAGGTTGTAAGGCAACAAAATAGGAAAACTGACAAAGGAGATTAATACTATTTACAAGCCACTGTACGGTGTGTAGAATTCCGAAGAGGGTGTCCAGAGATTAATGGGATGGACTGAGGGAAGCTGAGGGAAGCTGAGGGAAACTGAGGGAAGCTGAGGGAAGCTGAGGGAAGCTGAGGGTTGGTATGTGGAATTGGAGACAAGTGGGGAGTGGAGTTGCTGTGTGAGAGAGAGAGGGATGGGATGGGATGGGATGGGCTGAGGGAAGCTGAGGGAAACTGAGGGAAGCTGAGGGAAGCTGAGGGAAGCTGAGGGTTGGTATGTGGAATTGGAGACAAGTGGGAGTGGAGTTACTGGGCGGGGGGATAGAATGATAAGATAAAAGTATTTAAAAAATAAAGTCAATAAAACATAACAAAAATTAAGTTTGAATGACACTGAGGGGCAGTATTGTTACAGCTAATGCCGGTTTGCCTGAGGCCGATGGCGTGCAGGTGTTTGGACCCATGCAACACACACTCATTCAAATGCACACATGTGCACATGCAGGACACGGACACACACACAGGTAAATGGTGCCACACACGCACTCAAACATATTCAGTTGGCCTTGTTGTTATGATTTTGGTTGTCCTTGATGTCTTTGTTGTTTTCTGTCTCCCTTTGTCTTTCTCTCTCGTTTGTTCCATTCTGTCAGTTGTTGGTGCATGGAGGGGGGTGGTTCTTGGGGATGGGGAATCGTATAATTTTTTAAAATTATTATTATTTAAAAATGTTCTTGCGGGGGACTGTGGGGAGGGTCTTGATGGTTGAGGACTGTGTGTGTGTGTGTGTGTGTGTGTGTGTGTGTGTGTGTGGGGGGTTCTTGGAAGGCTCGGGTCATTGGTTCGGGTCCCTTGTTTTTTGACTTCGTGTGAGAATTGTCGACGTGATCTTGAGCAGGGCCCAATGTCGCTTTTGGATGGGAGTCTGTTAGATGACTAATCTGATGTAGTTGTTGAGAAGCTTTCCTTGATGGGAGTCTGTTAGATGACTAATCTGATGTAGTTGTTGAGAAGCTTTCCTTTGATGGGAGTCTGTTAGATGACTAATCTGATGTAGTTGTTGAGAAGCTTCCTGACAGCATATTGTATGTTTTTTTTTACATTCAAGAAGTAAAAAAAAAGATAAAAAATAGAAACAAAAGACATGGAAAATTGTATTTTACACCAGAGAAATAGAAGTGCCCTAAATATCAGATACCTAATCTTTGTTCCTGTAGCTGTTAGCTCTGAGGGTGTTGTCTACAATAAGTATGTTCCTGTAGCTGTTAGCTCTGAGGGTGTTGTCTACAATAAGTAACCTAATATATGTTCCTGTAGCTGTTAGCTCTGAGGGTGTTGTCTACAATAAGTAACCTAATCTTTGTTCCTGTAACTGTTAGCTCTGAGGGTGTTGTCTACAATAAGTAACATAATCTATGTTCCTGTAACTGTTAGCTCTGAGGGTGTTGTCTACAATAAGTAACCTAATCTATGTTCCTGTAGCTGTTAGCTCTGGAGGGTGTTGTCTACAATAAGTAACCTAATCTATGTTCCTGTAGCTGTTAGCTCTGAGGGTGTTGTCTACAATAAGTAACCTAATCTATGTTCCTGTAGCTGTTAGCTCTGAGGGTGTTGTCTACAATAAGTAACCCAATCTATGTTCCTGTAGCTGTTAGCTCTGAGGGTGTTGTCTACAATAAGTAACCTAATCTATGTTCCTGTAGCTGTTAGCTCTGAGGGTGTTGTCTACAATAAGTAACCTAATCTTTGTTCCTGTAGCTGTTAGCTCTGAGGGTGTTGTCTACAATAAGTATGTTCCTGTAGCTGTTAGCTCTGAGGGTGTTGTCTACAATAAGTATGTTCCTGTAGCTGTTAGCTCTGGAGGGTGTTGTCTACAATAAGTATGTTCCTGTAGCTGTTAGCTCTGAGGGTGTTGTCTACAATAAGTATGTTCCTGTAGCTGTTAGCTCTGAGGGTGTTGTCTACAATAAGTAACCTAATCTTGTTCCTGTAACTGTTAGCTCTGAGGGTGTTGTCTA
>NC_068426.1:1176071-1186071 GCF_023373465.1 Oncorhynchus keta
TTGTCTACAATAATCATATGCACATAGAATTGATTTCCAATGTTTGTACTGAAACGGTCTGCATTAGGAAGAAGCCCACTGTGGGCAGCCCACTCGGTACCATTGACTCAGATGTAAATGTAACTGACAT
The DNA here is from genome assembly GCF_023373465.1 of Oncorhynchus keta. Lineage (NCBI taxonomy): Eukaryota > Metazoa > Chordata > Actinopteri > Salmoniformes > Salmonidae > Oncorhynchus > Oncorhynchus keta. Next base: position 1,176,202 of record NC_068426.1, read on the forward strand.
GTCTACCTCGGATCAGCCTCTCAGACTCGCAGTAAAAACAAACAAGCAACCCTAAAAGGGAATAAAAATAGCCCCTCCTCCTTATCATATGTAGCCTGAAAAAACAACTACATAAAAATCAACAACTTATCAACATCATAAAACATTCATAAACTGGCCATCTCAGAAACACAGTTAGATAATTCCTTTGATGATTTCAGCAGTAGCTAGCTATACAAGGTTTAAGAATATACAGGAAAGGTGGGTAATTCCTTTGACACAGTAGTAGCAGTGGGATGCATTGCTGGCTTGCCTCTGAAGTTAAAGCAGGGTTGGTCCTGGTCAGTCCCTGGATGGGAGACCAGATGCTGCTGGAAGTGGTGTTGGAGGGCCAGTAGGAGGCACTCTTTCTTCTGAGGCTAAGCAGGGTTGGTCCTGGTCAGTCCCTGGATGGGAGACCAGATGCTGCTGGAAGTGGTGTTGGAGGCCAATAGGAGGCACTCTTTTCTGAGGCTATATCAGGGTGGTCCTGGTCAGTCCCTGGATGGGAGACCAGATGCTGCTGAAGTGGTGTTGGAGGGCCAGTAGGAGGCACTGTCTTTCTTCTGGGATGTAAGCAGGGATGGTCCTGACTCAGTCCCTGGGTCATGGGAGACCAGATGCACTGCTGGAAGTGGTGTTGGAGGGCCAGTAGGAGGCACTCTTTCTTCTGAGGCTAAGCAGGGTTGGTCCTGGTCAGTCCCTGGATGGGAGACCAGATGCTGCTGGAAGTGGTGTTGGAGGGCCAATAGTAGGAGGCACTCTTTCCTCTAGTCTACATTTTTTGTTTTTATATCAATGCCCCAGGGCAGTGATTGGGGACATTGCCCTGTGTAGGGTGCTGTCTTTCGATGGGATGTAAAAGGGATGTCCTGACTCTCTGTGGTCACTAAAGAGCCCATGGCACTCATAAGAGTAGAGGGGTGGAACCCTGGTGTCCTGGCTAAATTCCCATCTGGCCCTCATAACGTCATCCCCAGCTTACAGGCTCATTCCGCTCTCCTGTAACTATTACCCAGGTTGTAGGAAGTTACCCAGGTTGTAGGAAGTTACCCAGGTCGTAGGAAGTTACCCAGGTTGTAGGAAGTTACCCACGTTGTAGGAAGTTACCCAGGTTGTAGGAAGTTACCCAGGTTGTAGGAAGTTACCCAGGTTGTAGGAAGTTACCCAGGTTGTAGGAAGTTACCCAGGTTGTAGGAAGTTACCCAGGTCGTAGGAAGTTACCCAGGTCGTAGGAAGTTACCCAGGTCGTAGGAAGTTACCCAGGTCGTAGGAAGTTACCCAGGTTGTAGGAAGTTACCCAGGTCGTAGGAAGTTACCCAGGTTGTTGCTGTAAATGAGAATGTGGAAGTCACATGGCTACAGGTTCATCTAACTCAACTAAAGCCTATTCTTGTAGGAAGTTGCTATAGACCAAGTGCTAAAAGGCTGTATTTGGACTATATGTTGGGTAATGTATGTGAGGTCTATCTTTTTGGGTGACCTAAGTATTGACTGGTTGTCATCAAGCTGTAACTAGTATCTGCAATCTGGATCAAGTTATCAGTCAACCACGGTATTTATAAACAGAACAGGAACTAAATCATCCACTTGTGTAATCAAATAAAATTGTATTGGTCACATACACATATTAAGCAGATGTTGTCACGCCTGCTCCCTGCTCCCCCTCTCTGGCGCTCGAGGGCGCCTAGCTGCCTATCATTACGCAGACCTGTCACCATCGTTACGCGCATCACCGCTTCATTGGATTCACATGGACTCCTTCACTTTGTTGACAGCCTCCTCTATATCTGTCTGTTCCTCAGTTTGATCCCTGTGTCACCATTAATGTTGTTATGTTTCACCTGGACTCCTTCATTTTGTTGACAGCCTCCTCTATATCTGTCTGTTCCTCAGTTTGATCCCTGTGTCACCATTAATGTTGTTATGTTTCACCTGGACTCCTTCACTTTGTTGACAGCCTCCTCTATATCTGTCTGTTCCTCAGTTTGATCCCCGTGTCACCATTAATGTTGTTATGTTTCACCTGGACTCCTTCACTTTGTTGACAGCCTCCTCTATATCTGCCTGTTCCTCAGTTTGATCCCTGTGTCACCATTAATGTTGTTATGTTTCACCTGGACTCCTTCACTTTGTTGACAGCCTCCTCTATATCTGTCTGTTCCTCAGTTTGATCCTCTATATCTGTCTGTTCCTCAGTTTGATCCCCGTGTCACCATTAATGTTGTTATGTTTCACATGGACTCCTTCACTTTGTTGACAGCCTCCTCTATATCTGTCTGTTCCTCAGTTTGATCCCTGTGCCACCATTAATGTCATTTTGTTCCCCCTGTCCAGACACTGTCCTGGTTTTGTTTCATGTCCGTTATTTAGTAAATATTTACTCCCTGTACTTGCTTCTCGTCTTCCAGTGTCTTTTCTCACAGATGTTATTGTGGGAGTAGCGAAATGCTTGTGTTCGTAGCGCCAACATTGCAGTGGTATCTAACAATTCACAACAATACACACAAATCTAAAAGTAAAAGAATGGAATTAAGAAATATAGAAATATTAGGACGAGCAATATCAGTGGCATTGATACGTACAGTAGAACAGAATGCAGTATGTACATATGAGATGAGTAAAACATAATGTAAACATTATTCAAGTGACTAGTGTTACATTATTCAAGTGGCCAGTGATTCCATGTCTATGTATATAGGGCAGCAGCCTCTAAGGTGCAGGGTTGCGTGGCCGGCCAGTGATCACTATTCAATAGTCTGATGGCCTTGAGATAGAAGCTGTTTTTCAGTCTCTCGGTCCCAGCTTTGATGCACCTGTACTGACCTCGCCTTCAACGAGGAAAACAACCACCCGAGCCACTGCCTGTAGATAGAAGCTGTGATAGCTGGGATAGCTGGGTGAACAGGCAGTGGCTCGGGTGGTTGTTGGGCTTGTCTATCTTTTTGGCCTTTTGGACATAGGGTGCTGTAGTTGTCCTGGAGGGCAGGTAGTCCGTCCCACCCCCCCGGTAATGCGTTGGGTAGACCGTATTGCCCTCTGGAGAACCCTGCGGTTGCCGTACCAGGCTGTGATACAGCCCGACAGGATGCTCTCGATTGTGCATCTGTAAAATGTTGTGTTCAAGGGACCAAGACAAATTTCTTCAGCCTCCAAAGGGCTGTTGTATTGATTGCATCTTTACTAATGAGTATTATATATATATTATTATTATATATTATATTATTATATTATATATATTGTATTGATTGCATCTTTACTAATGAGTATTATATATATATTATTATTATATATTATATTATTATATTATATATATTGTATTGATTGCATCTTTACTAATGAGTATTATATATATATTATTATTATATATTATATTATTATATTATATATATTGTATTGATTGCATCTTTACTAATGAGTATTATATATATATATATATTATTATATATTATATTATTATATTATATATATTGTATTGATTACATCTTTACTAATGAGTATTATATATATATTATTATTATATATTATATTATTATATTATATATATTGTATTGATTACATCTTTACTAATGAGTATTATATATATATTATTATATATTATATTATATATATTGTATTGATCACAACTTTACTAATGTTGCACAAATCTGCTCTAAAGCAGTATCCCATCTACCCATCAGATGAAGTGATCATAATATTATTTAATGAACCTTTATTTAACTAGGCAAGTCAGTTAAGAACAAATTCATATTTACAATGACGGCCTACCGGGGAACAGTGGGTTAACTGCCTTGTTCAGGGGGCAGAACGACAGATTTTTACCTTGTCAGCTCAGGAAATTCTATCTTGCAACCTTTCGGGTACTAGTCCAATGCTCTAACCACTAGGCAACCTGCCACCCCAACATAATAGCCATATCTAGAAAAAACAAAAGTTTCAAAGACTGGATCTAGAATTTTGTATAAGAGATCATACAAGAAGTGTTGCAATGATTCCTATGTTGAAAGATATTTGTTGGTCTGATGCAAAGAGGAACATCCTGACGTTGCCACTTGACGCATTTACGAAACTGCTTCATCCGCTTACTGATAGGCCATGATACCCATCAAGGAACTGACTGTTAGAACTGCCAAACCCCACATGGATAGATGATCAATTGAAAAAAAAGACTGTATGGCTGAGAGGGATGAGGCAAAGGGAATAGCAAATATGAAAATCTAGGCAAAAAAAAAAATAAAAAATAAAAAAATCAAACCGAGGCAGATGATTTGTTCATAACAAAACCCTTTGATATTGTGAACCACTTTAATCACTTTTATGTTGACAAGATTAGCACATTTAGGCATGACATGCAAACAACAAATGCTGAGCCTTTATAGTCATGCAGAGCGAACCAAATAACGCTGAGCCTTTATAGTCATGCATAGCGGACGAAATAACGCTGAGCCTTTATAGTCATGCAGAGCGGACCAAATAATGCTGAGCCTTTATAGTCATGCAGAGCGGACCAAATAATGCTGAGCCTTTATAGTCATGCAGAGCGGACCAAATAATGCTGAGCCTTTATAGTCATGCAGAGCGAACCAAATAATGCTGAGCCTTTATAGTCATGCAGAGCGGACTAAATAACGCTGAGCCTTTATAGTCATGCAGAGCGGACCAAATAATGCTGAGCCTTTATAGTCATGCAGAGCGGACTAAATAACGCTGAGCCTTTATAGTCATGCAGAGCGAACCAAATAATGCTGAGCCTTTATAGTCATGCAGAGCGAACCAAATAATGCTGAGCCTTTATAGTCATGCATAGCGAACCAAATAATGCTGAGCCTTTATAGTCATGCATAGCGGACCAAATAATGACACACAAGCATTACCGTTTTGAGTTCCACGAGTGGAAGAGGTGACAATATTGTTACTATCTATAAATAAGGACAAACCACCAACCTGGATGGTACATTTGCCACATCTTCAATTTAAGCCTAGAAGACGCTGTGTGCCCTCAGAGGGATGCAAAGGTCATTCCGCTACCTAAGGATAGCAGAGCAGCTGTTAATCGTTCAACCAGCTGACCAATCAGACTGTTACCGGTGCTTAGCAAACCTTTTGGAGAAATCCTTTGTTGTTGATCAGATACAAAGTTATTTTACAGAAAACAAATTAACAGACATTCAGCTTGCTCAACAAGCTCTGCTCTGCACTCACACAAATGACTGATGATTGGTTGAAAGAAATTGATAATGACTGATGATTGGTTGAAAGAAATTGATAATAGGAAGATGGAGGGAACTGTACTGTTAGACTTCAGTGCAGCATTTACATTTAATGTCATTGATCATAACCTATTGCTGAAAAAATGAGGTTTTATGGATTTGCGTTTTCTGCCTTAACATGGATTGAGAGTTACAGGCTTTAGGAAAGTTTTCAGATCCTTGACTCTGTCCACATTTTGTTACATTACAGCCTTATTCTAAAACATATTAAATAAAAAAAATTTCCTCATCAATCTACACACAATACCCCATAATGACAAAGCAAAAAACAGGTTTTGGACATTTTTGCAAATGTATTAAAAATAAAAAACAGAAAGTATTCAGACCTTTTGCTACGAAACTTGCCATTAAGCTCAAGTGCATCCTGTTTCCATTGATCACCCTTGAGATGTTTCTACAACTTGATTGGAGTCCACTTGTGGTCAATTCAAATGATTGGACATGATTTGGAAAGGCACACACCTGTCCCACAATTAACAGTGCATGTCAGAGCAAAAACCAAGCCATATTGTTGAAGGAATTGTCTGTAGAGCTCCGTGACAGGATTGTGTCGAGGCACAGATCTGGGGAAGGGTACCAAAACATTCCTGCAGCATTGAAGCTCCCCAACAACATGTTGGCCTCCATCATTCTTAAATGGAAGAAGTTTTGAACCACCAAGACTTTTACTACAGCTGGTCGCCCAGCCAAACTGAGGAATCGTGGGTCAGGGAGGTGACCAAGAACCTGATGGTCACTCTGACAGAGCTCCAGAGTTCCTCTGTGGAGATGGGAGAACCTTCTAGAAGGACAACCAGCTCTGCAGCACTCCACCAATCAAGCCTTTATGGTAGAGTGGCCAGACGGAAGCCACTCCTCAGTTAAAGGCACATGACAGCCCACTTGGAGTTTGCCAAAAGGCACCTAAAGACTCAGCCCATGAGAAACAAGACTCTCTGGTATGATGAAACCAAGATTGAACTCTTTGGCCTGAATGCTAATTATCACATCTGGAGGAAACCTGGCACCATCCCTACGGTGAAGCATGGTGTTAACAGCATCATGCTGTGGGGATGTTTTTCAGCGGCAGGGACTGGGAGACTAGTCAGGATCGAGGGAAAGATGAACGGAGCAAATTAAAGGGAAATCCTTGATGAAAACGACCCTAAGCACAGCCAAAACAACGCAGAAGTGACTTTAAGACAAGTCTCTGAATGTCCTTGATTGGCCCATCCAGCCAGCCAGAACCCGATCTAACATCTCTGGATTGACCCATCCAACCTATCAGAGCTTGAGAGGATCTGGGAGAAAGAAATGGGAGAAACTCCTCAAATACAGGTGTGCCAAGCTTGTAGCGTCATACCCAAGAAGACTCGAGGCTATAATCACTGCCAAATGTGCTTCGACAAAGTACTGAGTCAGTACTGGTCAGAATACTTATGTAAATGTATTAGTTAATTTTCAAATATGTTTTATTTATTTGAATACATTTACAAACATCTGTTTTTGCTTTGTCATTATATAATTATTATTATATTATATTATGTATAAATTGATGCGGAAAAAAAAACAATTTAATACATTTTAGAATAAGACAATAATGTAACAAAATGTGGAACAAAATAAAGGTCTGAATTCTTTCCAAATACACTGTATCTGTTCTCTCAACCAGCTTCATGAGGTTGTCACCTGGAATGCATTTAAATGAACAGGTGTGCCTTGTTAAAAGTTCATTTGTGGAATTTCTATCCTTCTTAATGCATTTGAGCCAATCAGTTGTGTTGTGAAAAAGCAGGGGTAGTATAGAGAAGATAACCCTATTTGGTAAAATACCAAGTCCATATTATGGAAAGAACAGCTCAACTAAGCAGAGAGAGGCGACAGTCCATCATTACTTTAAGTCATGAAGATCTGTCAATCGAGAACATTTCAAGAACTTTGAAAATGGGGGTGTAGTAAGATACTCGATGGGGTTTGACGATTCTCTCATCACTCATCTTGAAAAAAAACATAGTAAAAACTTGGAAATCAATCAGCCACCATCATTAACACAATGGAAAAATATAACAATTTACTATTTAAATATTGAAAGTGTGTGGGCCTCGGAGAGAAACAAAATGGAGCAATTTCAGGCCAAGCAGGCAGTAGTGACGGGGGCGTGAGGATGCGGGTCTGGGCAGAGGAGATGCAGTCGTTATTTTATTTTTAAATTATATATATTTAACGAGGCAAGTCCGTTAAGAACAAATTCTTATTTACAATGACGGCCTACCAAAAGGGAAAAGGCTTCCTGCTGGGATTAAACATTTAAAAAAATATATACATTTAGTACAAAACACACATCACGACAAGAGAGACAACACAACACTACATGAAGAGAGACCTAAGACAACAACACAGCATGGCAGCAACACATGACAACACAGCATGTTAGCAACACAGCATGACAACACAGCATGGTAGCAACACAGCATGACAACACAGCATGGTAGCAAAACAGCATGACAACACAGAATGATAGCAACACAGCATGACAACACAGCATGGTAGCAACACAGCATGACAACACAGTATGGTAGCAACACAGCATGACAACACAGCATGGTAGCAACACAGCATGACAACACAGCATGGTAGCAACACAGCATGACAACACAGAATGGTAGCAACACAGCATGACAACACAGCATGGTAGCAACACAGCATGACAACACAGTATGGTAGCAACACAGCATGACAACACAGCATGGTAGCAACACAGCATGACAACACAGCATGGTAGCAACACAGCATGACAACACAGTATGGTAGCAACACAGCATGACAACACAGTATGGTAGCAACACAGCATGACAACACAGCATGACAACACAGCATGGTAGCAACACAGCATGACAACACAACATGACAACACAGCATGGGAGCAACACAGCATGACAACACAGTATGGTAGCAACACAGCATGACAACACAGCATGACAACACAGCATGGTAGCAACACAGCATGACAACACAGCATGGTAGCAACACAGCATGACAACACAGTATGGTAGCAACACAGCATGACAACACAGCATGGTAGCAACACAGCATGACAACACAGCATGGTAGCAACACAGCATGACAACACAACATGACAACACAGCATGGGAGCAACACAGCATGACAACACAGTATGGTAGCAACACAGCATGACAACACAGTATGATAGCAACACAGCATGACAACACAGCATGGTAGCAACACAGCATGACAACACAGCATGGTAGCAACACAGCATGACAACACAGCATGGTAGCAACACAGCATGACAACACAGTATGGTAGCAACACAGCATGACAACACAGCATGGTAGCAACACAGCATGACAACACAACATGACAACACAGCATGGTAGCAACACAGCATGACAACACAACATGGTAGCAACACAGCATGACAACCCAGTATGGTAGCAACACAGCATGACAACACAGCATGGTAGCAACACAACATGACAACACAGCATGGTAGCAACACAGCATGACACCACAGTATGGTAGCAACACAGCATGACAACACAGCATGTTAGCAAAACAGCATGACAACACAGTATGATAGCAACACAGCATGACAACACAGCATGGTAGCAACACAGCATGACAACACAGCATGGTAGCAACACAGCATGACAACACAGTATGGTAGCAACACAGCATGACAACACAGCATGGTAGCAACACAGCATGACAACACAGTATGGTAGCAACACAGCATGACAACACAGCATGGTAGCAACACAGCATGACAACACAACATGACAACACAGCATGGTAGCAACACAGCATGACAACACAGCATGGTAGCAACACAGCATGACAACACAGCATGGTAGCAACACAGCATGACAACACAGTATGGTAGCAACACAGCATGACAACACAGCATCGTAGCAACACAACATGACAACACAGTATGGTAGCAACACAGCATGACAACACAGCATGGTAGCAACACAGCATGACAACACAGTATGGTAGCAACACAGCATGACAACACAGCATATTAGCAACACAGCATGACAACACAGTATGGTAGCAACACAGCATGACAACACAGCATGGTAGCAACACAGCATGACAACACAGTATGGTAGCAACACAGCATGACAACACAGCATGGTAGCAACACAGCATGACAACACAGCATGGTAGCAACACAGCATGACAACACAGTATGGTAGCAACAGAGCATGACAACACAACATGACAACACAGCATGGTAGCAACACATCATGACAACACAGCATGGTAGCAACACAGCATGACAACACAACATGACAACACAGCATGGTAGCAACATCACAACAACAACATGGTAGCAACACAACATGACAACACAACATGACAACACAGCATGGTAGCAACACAGCATGGAAGCAACACAACATGACAACACAACATGACAACACAGCATGGTAGCAACATCACAGCAACAACATAGTAGCAACACAACATGACAACACAGCATGGTAGCAACATCACAGCAACAACATAGTAGCAACACAACATGACAACACAGCATGGTAGCAACACAACAACAACATCGTAGCAACACAACATG
>NC_068426.1:1191071-1263571 GCF_023373465.1 Oncorhynchus keta
TATGTAGACCAGGCAGAGACAGGTAGAACCCAGTAGTATGTAGACCAGGCAGAGACAGGTAGAACCCAGTAGTATGTGGACCAGGCAGAGACAGGTAGAACCCAGTAGTATGTGGACCAGGCAGAGACAGGTAGAACCCAGTAGTATGTGGACCAGGCAGAGACAGGTAGAACCCAGTAGTATGTGGACCAGGCAGAGACAGGTAGAACCCAGTAGTATGTGGACCAGGCAGAGACAGGTAGAACCCAGTAGTATGTGGACCAGGGAGAGAGAGGTAGAACCCAGTAGTATGTGGACCAGGGAGAGAGAGGTAGAACCCAGTAGTATGTGGACCAGACAGAGACAGGTAGAACCCATTAGTATAGGGACCAGGCAGAGACAGGTAGAACCCAATAGTAAAGGGACCTAACAGAGACAGGTAGAACCCAGAAGTATGTGGACCAGGGAGGGAGAGGGAGAACCCAGTAGTATGTGGACCAGGGAGGGAGAGGGAGAACCCAGTAGTATGTGGACCAGGCAGAGACAGGTAGAACCCATTAGTATGTGGACCAGGCAGAGACAGGTAGAACCCAATAGTAAAGGGACCTAACAGAGACAGGTAGAACCCAGTAGTATGTGGACCAGGCAGAGACAGGTAGAACCCAGTAGTATGTGGACCAGGCAGAGAGAGGTAGAACCCAGTAGTATGTGGACCAGGCAGAGACAGGTAGAACCCAGTAGTATGTGGACCAGGGAGAGAGAGGTATGACCCAGTAGTATGTGGACCAGGCAGAGACAGGTAGAACCCAGTAGTATGTGGACCAGGGAGAGAGGTAGAACCCAGTAGTATGTGGACCAGGCAGAGACAGGTAGAACCCAGTAGTATGTGGACCAGGCAGAGACAGGTAGAACCCAGTAGTATGTGGAACAGGCAGAGACAGGTAGAACCCAGTAGTATATGGACCAGGCAGAGACAGGTAGAACCCAGTAGTATAGGGACCAGGCAGAGACAGGTAGAACCCAGTAGTATAGGGACCAGGCAGAGACAGGTAGAACCCAGTAGTATATGGACCAGGGAGAGACAGGTAGAACCCAGTAGTATAGGGACCAGGCAGAGACAGGTAGAACCCAGTAGTATAGGGACCAGGCAGAGACAGGTAGAACCCAGTAGTATAGGGACCAGGCAGAGATCGGTAGAACCCAGTAGTATAGGGACCAGGGAGAGACAGGTAGAACCCAGTAGTATAGGGACCAGGCAGAGACAGGTAGAACCCAGTAGTATGTGGACCAGGCAGAGACAGGTAGAACCCAGTAGTATGTAGACCAGGCAGAGACAGGTAGAACCCAATAGTAAAGGGACCTAACAGAGACAGGTAGAACCCAGTAGTATGTGGACCAGGGAGGGAGAGGGAGAACCCAGTAGTATGTGGACCAGGGAGGGAGAGGGAGAACCCAGTAGTATGTGGACCAGGCAGAGACAGGTAGAACCCAGTAGTATGTGGACCAGGGAGAGAGAGGTAGAACCCAGTAGTATGTAGACCAGGCAGAGACAGGTAGAACCCAGTAGTATGTGGACCAGGCAGAGACAGGTAGAACCCAGTAGTATGTAGACCAGGCAGAGACAGGTAGAACCCAATAGTAAAGGGACCTAACAGAGACAGGTAGAACCCAGTAGTATGTGGACCAGGGAGGGAGAGGGAGAACCCAGTAGTATGTGGACCAGGGAGGGAGAGGGAGAACCCTGTAGTATGTGGACCAGGCAGAGACAGGTAGAAGCCAGTAGTATGTGGACCAGGGAGAGAGAGGTAGAACCCAGTAGTATGTGGACCAGGCAGAGACAGGTAGAACCCAGTAGTATGTGGACCAGGCAGAGACAGGTAGAACCCAGTAGTATGTGGACCAGGCAGAGACAGGTAGAACCCAGTAGTATATGGACCAGGCAGAGACAGGTAGAACCCAGTAGTATAGGGACCAGGCAGAGACAGGTAGAACCCAGTAGTATAGGGACCAGGGAGAGACAGGTAGAACCCAGTAGTATAGGGACCAGGCAGAGACAGGTAGAACCCAGTAGTATAGGGACCAGGCAGAGACAGGTAGAACCCAGTAGTATAGGGACCAGGCAGAGATAGGTAGAACCCAGTAGTATAGGGACCAGGGAGAGACAGGTAGAACCCAGTAGTATAGGGACCAGGCAGAGACAGGTAGAACCCAGTAGTATGTGGACCAGGCAGAGACAGGTAGAACCCAGTAGTATGTAGACCAGGCAGAGACAGGTAGAACCCAATAGTAAAGGGACCTAACAGAGACAGGTAGAACCCAGTAGTATGTGGACCAGGGAGGGAGAGGGAGAACCCAGTAGTATGTGGACCAGGGAGGGAGAGGGAGAACCCAGTAGTATGTGGACCAGGCAGAGACAGGTAGAACCCAGTAGTATGTGGACCAGGGAGAGAGAGGTAGAACCCAGTAGTATGTAGACCAGGCAGAGACAGGTAGAACCCAGTAGTATGTGGACCAGGCAGAGACAGGTAGAACCCAGTAGTATGTAGACCAGGCAGAGACAGGTAGAACCCAATAGTAAAGGGACCTAACAGAGACAGGTAGAACCCAGTAGTATGTGGACCAGGGAGGGAGAGGGAGAACCCAGTAGTATGTGGACCAGGGAGGGAGAGGGAGAACCCTGTAGTATGTGGACCAGGCAGAGACAGGTAGAACCCATTAGTATGTGGACCAGGCAGAGACAGGTAGAACCCAGTAGTATGTGGACCAGGCAGAGAGAGGTAGAACCCAGTAGAATGTGGACCAGGCAGAGACAGGTAGAACCCAGTAGTATGTGGACCAGGGAGAGAGAGGTAGAACCCAGTAGTATGTGGACCAGGCAGAGACAGGTAGAACCCAGTAGTATGTGGACCAGGGAGAGAGAGGTAGAACCCAGTAGTATGTGGACCAGGCAGAGACAGGTAGAACCCAGTAGTATGTGGACCAGGCAGAGACAGGTAGAACCCAGTAGTATGTGGACCAGGGAGAGAGAGGTAGAACCCAGTAGTATGTAGACCAGGCAGAGACAGGTAGAACCCAGTAGTATGTAGACCAGGCAGAGACAGGTAGAACCCAGTAGTATGTGGACCAGGCAGAGACAGGTAGAACCCAGTAGTATGTGGACCAGGCAGAGACAGGTAGAACCCAGTAGTATGTGGACCAGGCAGAGACAGGTAGAACCCAGTAGTATGTGGACCAGGCAGAGACAGGTAGAACCCAGTAGTATGTGGACCAGGCAGAGACAGGTAGAACCCAGTAGTATGTGGACCAGGGAGAGAGAGGTAGAACCCAGTAGTATGTGGACCAGGGAGAGAGAGGTAGAACCCAGTAGTATGTGGACCAGACAGAGACAGGTAGAACCCATTAGTATAGGGACCAGGCAGAGACAGGTAGAACCCAATAGTAAAGGGACCTAACAGAGACAGGTAGAACCCAGAAGTATGTGGACCAGGGAGGGAGAGGGAGAACCCAGTAGTATGTGGACCAGGGAGGGAGAGGGAGAACCCAGTAGTATGTGGACCAGGCAGAGACAGGTAGAACCCATTAGTATGTGGACCAGGCAGAGACAGGTAGAACCCAATAGTAAAGGGACCTAACAGAGACAGGTAGAACCCAGTAGTATGTGGACCAGGCAGAGACAGGTAGAACCCAGTAGTATGTGGACCAGGCAGAGAGAGGTAGAACCCAGTAGTATGTGGACCAGGCAGAGACAGGTAGAACCCAGTAGTATGTGGACCAGGCAGAGACAGGTAGAACCCAGTAGTATGTAGACCAGGCAGAGACAGGTAGAACCCAATAGTAAAGGGACCTAACAGAGACAGGTAGAACCCAGTAGTATGTGGACCAGGGAGGGAGAGGGAGAACCCAGTAGTATGTGGACCAGGGAGGGAGAGGGAGAACCCAGTAGTATGTGGACCAGGCAGAGACAGGTAGAACCCAGTAGTATGTGGACCAGGGAGAGAGAGGTAGAACCCAGTAGTATGTAGACCAGGCAGAGACAGGTAGAACCCAGTAGTATGTGGACCAGGCAGAGACAGGTAGAACCCAGTAGTATGTAGACCAGGCAGAGACAGGTAGAACCCAATAGTAAAGGGACCTAACAGAGACAGGTAGAACCCAGTAGTATGTGGACCAGGGAGGGAGAGGGAGAACCCAGTAGTATGTGGACCAGGGAGGGAGAGGGAGAACCCTGTAGTATGTGGACCAGGCAGAGACAGGTAGAACCCATTAGTATGTGGACCAGGCAGAGACAGGTAGAACCCAGTAGTATGTGGACCAGGCAGAGAGAGGTAGAACCCAGTAGAATGTGGACCAGGCAGAGACAGGTAGAACCCAGTAGTATGTGGACCAGGGAGAGAGAGGTAGAACCCAGTAGTATGTGGACCAGGCAGAGACAGGTAGAACCCAGTAGTATGTGGACCAGGGAGAGAGAGGTAGAACCCAGTAGTATGTGGACCAGGCAGAGACAGGTAGAACCCAGTAGTATGTGGACCAGGCAGAGACAGGTAGAACCCAGTAGTATGTGGACCAGGGAGAGAGAGGTAGAACCCAGTAGTATGTAGACCAGGCAGAGACAGGTAGAACCCAGTAGTATGTAGACCAGGCAGAGACAGGTAGAACCCAGTAGTATGTGGACCAGGCAGAGACAGGTAGAACCCAGTAGTATGTGGACCAGGCAGAGACAGGTAGAACCCAGTAGTATGTGGACCAGGCAGAGACAGGTAGAACCCAGTAGTATGTGGACCAGGCAGAGACAGGTAGAACCCAGTAGTATGTGGACCAGGCAGAGACAGGTAGAACCCAGTAGTATGTGGACCAGGGAGAGAGAGGTAGAACCCAGTAGTATGTGGACCAGGGAGAGAGAGGTAGAACCCAGTAGTATGTGGACCAGACAGAGACAGGTAGAACCCATTAGTATAGGGACCAGGCAGAGACAGGTAGAACCCAATAGTAAAGGGACCTAACAGAGACAGGTAGAACCCAGAAGTATGTGGACCAGGGAGGGAGAGGGAGAACCCAGTAGTATGTGGACCAGGGAGGGAGAGGGAGAACCCAGTAGTATGTGGACCAGGCAGAGACAGGTAGAACCCATTAGTATGTGGACCAGGCAGAGACAGGTAGAACCCAATAGTAAAGGGACCTAACAGAGACAGGTAGAACCCAGTAGTATGTGGACCAGGCAGAGACAGGTAGAACCCAGTAGTATGTGGACCAGGCAGAGAGAGGTAGAACCCAGTAGTATGTGGACCAGGCAGAGACAGGTAGAACCCAGTAGTATGTGGACCAGGGAGAGAGAGGTATGACCCAGTAGTATGTGGACCAGGCAGAGACAGGTAGAACCCAGTAGTATGTGGACCAGGGAGAGAGAGGTAGAACCCAGTAGTATGTGGACCAGGCAGAGACAGGTAGAACCCAGTAGTATGTGGACCAGGCAGAGACAGGTAGAACCCAGTAGTATGTGGAACAGGCAGAGACAGGTAGAACCCAGTAGTATATGGACCAGGCAGAGACAGGTAGAACCCAGTAGTATAGGGACCAGGCAGAGACAGGTAGAACCCAGTAGTATAGGGACCAGGCAGAGACAGGTAGAACCCAGTAGTATATGGACCAGGGAGAGACAGGTAGAACCCAGTAGTATAGGGACCAGGCAGAGACAGGTAGAACCCAGTAGTATAGGGACCAGGCAGAGACAGGTAGAACCCAGTAGTATAGGGACCAGGCAGAGATCGGTAGAACCCAGTAGTATAGGGACCAGGGAGAGACAGGTAGAACCCAGTAGTATAGGGACCAGGCAGAGACAGGTAGAACCCAGTAGTATGTGGACCAGGCAGAGACAGGTAGAACCCAGTAGTATGTAGACCAGGCAGAGACAGGTAGAACCCAATAGTAAAGGGACCTAACAGAGACAGGTAGAACCCAGTAGTATGTGGACCAGGGAGGGAGAGGGAGAACCCAGTAGTATGTGGACCAGGGAGGGAGAGGGAGAACCCAGTAGTATGTGGACCAGGCAGAGACAGGTAGAACCCAGTAGTATGTGGACCAGGGAGAGAGAGGTAGAACCCAGTAGTATGTAGACCAGGCAGAGACAGGTAGAACCCAGTAGTATGTGGACCAGGCAGAGACAGGTAGAACCCAGTAGTATGTAGACCAGGCAGAGACAGGTAGAACCCAATAGTAAAGGGACCTAACAGAGACAGGTAGAACCCAGTAGTATGTGGACCAGGGAGGGAGAGGGAGAACCCAGTAGTATGTGGACCAGGGAGGGAGAGGGAGAACCCTGTAGTATGTGGACCAGGCAGAGACAGGTAGAACCCAGTAGTATGTGGACCAGGCAGAGACAGGTAGAACCCATTAGTATGTGGACCAGGCAGAGACAGGTAGAACCCAGTAGTATGTGGACCAGGCAGAGAGAGGTAGAACCCAGTAGAATGTGGACCAGGCAGAGACAGGTAGAACCCAGTAGTATGTGGACCAGGGAGAGAGAGGTAGAACCCAGTAGTATGTGGACCAGGCAGAGACAGGTAGAACCCAGTAGTATGTGGACCAGGGAGAGAGAGGTAGAACCCAGTAGTATGTGGACCAGGCAGAGACAGGTAGAACCCAGTAGTATGTGGACCAGGGAGAGAGAGGTAGAACCCAGTAGTATGTGGACCAGGGAGAGAGAAGGAGAACCCAGTAGTATGTGGACCAGGCAGAGACAGGTAGAACCCAGTAGTATGTGGACCAGGGAGAGACAGGTAGAACCCAGTAGTATGTGGACCAGGCAGAGACAGGTAGAACCCAGTAGTATGTGGACCAGGGAGAGAGAGGTAGAACCCAGTAGTATGTAGACCAGGCAGAGACAGGTAGAACCCAGTAGTATGTAGACCAGGCAGAGACAGGTAGAACCCAGTAGTATGTGGACCAGGCAGAGACAGGTAGAACCCAGTAATATGTGGACCAGGCAGAGACAGGTAGAACCCAGTAGTATGTGGACCAGGCAGAGACAGGTAGAACCCAGTAGTATGTGGACCAGGCAGAGACAGGTAGAACCCAGTAGTATGTGGACCAGACAGAGACAGATCGAACCCAGTAGTATGTGGACCAGGCAGAGACAGGTAGAACCCAGTAGTATGTGGACCAGGCAGAGACAGGTAGAACCCAGTAGTATGTGGACCAGACAGAGACAGGTAGAACCCAGTAGTATGTGGACCAGGCAGAGACAGGTAGAACCCAGTAGTATGTGGACCAGGCAGAGACAGGTAGAACCCAGTAGTATAGGGACCAGGGAGAGACAGGTAGAACCCAGTAGTATGTGGACCAGGCAGAGACAGGTAGAACCCAGTAGTATGTGGACCAGGCAGAGACAGGTAGAACCCAGTAGTATGTGGACCAGGCAGAGACAGGTAGAACCCAGTAGTATAGGGACCAGGGAGAGACAGGTAGAACCCAGTAGTATGTGGACCAGGCAGAGACAGGTAGAACCCAGTAGTATGTGGACCAGGGAGAGTCAGACACAGGTCAGGATGGTTACAAGTCATCAGCGAGTCAGACACAGGTCAGGAATGTTGACAAGTCTTTAGCGAGTCAGACACAGGTCAGGAATGTTTACATGCTAAAGGAAAGAACACAGTTTGGGGTTGTTATTGCCTTGAAACGGTAGAAACTGGAAATCATTAAAAGCACAAACAACACAGAAAACAAACATTGTCTACGTCCCAAATCAAACCATATCGCCTATATAGTGCCATACTTTTGACCAGGGCTCATAAGGTTCTGTTCAGAAGTAGTGCGCCATATTGGGAATAGGGTGCCATTTGACACGTGGGTGGTGGAGGGGTGGAGGAGGAGAGGAGGGGTGGACGAGGAGGGGAGGGTGGAGAAGGAGAGGAGGGGTGGAGGAGGAGAGGAGGGGTGGGGTGGCGGAGGAGAGGAGGGGTGGGGTGGCGGAGGAGAGGAGGGGTGGAGGAGGAGAAGAGGGATGGAGGGGTGGAGGAGGAGAGAAGGGGTGGAGGAAGAGAGGAGGGGTGGAGGAGGAGAGGAGGGGTGGAGAAGAGGAGAGGTGGAGGAGAGGAGGGGTGGAGGAGGAGAGGAGGGGTGGAGGAGGGGTGGAGGCGGAGAGGAGGGGTGGAGGATAAGAGGAGGGGTGGAGAGGATGAGAGGAGGGGTGGAGAGGAGGAGAGGAGGGGTGGAGGAGGAGAGGAGGAGAGGAGGGGGTGGAGGAGGAGAGGAGGGGTGGAGGAGGAGAGGAGGGGTGGAGGAGGAGAGGAGGAGAGGAGGGGTGGAGAGGAGGAGAGGAGGGGTGGAGTAGGAGAGGAGGGTGGAGGAGGAGAGGAGGGGTGGAGGAGGAGAGGAGGGGTGGAGGAGGAGGAGGGGAGGGGTGGAGGAGTAGGGGTGGTGGAGGGGTGGAGGAGGAGAGGAGGGGTGGATGAGGAGAGGAGGGGTGGAGAGAGGGGAGGAGAGGAGGGGTGGAGGAGGAGAGAGAGGAGGAGAGGAGGGGTGGAGGAGGAGGGGAGGGGAGGGGAGGGGTGGAGAGGAGAGGAGAGGAGGGGTGGAGGAAGAGAGAAGGGTTGGAGGAGGAGAGAGAGGAGGGGTGGAGGAGACGAGGAGGGGTGGAGGAGGAGAGAGAGGAGGAGAGGAGGGGTGGAGGAGGAGGGTGGAGGAGGAGAGGATGATTGGAGGAGGAGAGGAGGGGTGGAGGAGGCGAGGAGGGGTGGAGGAGGAGAGAGAGGAGGAGAGGAGGGGTGGAGGAGGAGAGGAGGAGAGAGAGGAGGGGTGGATGAGGAGAGGAGGAGAGGAGGGGTGGTGGAGGAGAGGAGGGGTGGAGTAAGAGAGAGAGGAGGAGAGGAGGGGAGAGGTGGAGGAAGAGAGAGGAGGGGAGAGGAGGGGTGGAAGAAGAGAGAGGGAGAAAGAGAGGAGAGGTGGAGGAAGAGGGAGAGGAGGGGTGGAGAAGAGATGAGGGAGAGGATAGAGAAGGTGAGATGAGGGGAGAAAGGGAGAGATAGCGATTGCATAGAAAATGCGTGGAGAAGGATGAGTAGAAGAGACGAGGAGGAGGAGAGAGGATGGTGTTTACGGGGGCTAATTCAAGCAGTAAATGATGTCCATTCTCCATGCAGT
The DNA here is from genome assembly GCF_023373465.1 of Oncorhynchus keta. NCBI lineage: Eukaryota > Metazoa > Chordata > Actinopteri > Salmoniformes > Salmonidae > Oncorhynchus > Oncorhynchus keta. Next base: position 1,200,186 of record NC_068426.1, read on the forward strand.
GGGGTGTGAGAACCACAGCTGTCGTTGGGTCACCCGCCCGCCGTGTGTTTGTGTGTGTGAGTGTGTTTAAGCTGAGAATGGGTGGTAATGAACACGCACTAAAAGCTCACAGCCATTTCACCCTTCGCTAAAAAGTCGTTAACCACGCATGTACACCCTCCACCTGACAGACTGTCTGCCTCTTCACACACACACACACACACACACACACACACAGAGAGAGAGAGAGTCGGCCACCCTGAGGATGATTGACTCGAGTTGACATCAAACTAACCACAATCCTTTGCTGCATCCTGCGGCAACTAACCCACAATCCCTTGACCACAGCCTGCATATCTGACTCACTTCTTGATAACAGCCTAAATCTCGGACTCACTTCTTGATAACAGCCTGAATCTCGGACTCACTTCTTGATAACAGCCTGAATCTCGGACTCACTTCCTGACCACAGCCTACATCGGACTCACTTCCTGACCACAGCCTACATCGGACTCACTTCCTGACCACAGCCTACATCGGACTCACTTCCTGACCACAGCCTACATCAGACTCACTTACTGACCACAGCCTACATCGGACTCACTTCCTGACCACAGCCTACATCGGACTCACTTCCTGACCACAGCCTACATCGGACTCACTTCCTGACCACAGCCTACATCTGACTCACTTCCTGACCACAGCCTGCATCTCTGACTCACTTCCTGACCACAGCCTACATCGGACTCACTTCTTGATAACAGCCTACATCAGACTCACTTCCTGACCACAGCCTACATCAGACTCACTTCCTGACCACAGTATACATCGGACTCACTTCTTGATAACAGCCTACATCAGACTCACTTCCTGACCACAGCCTACATCGGACTCACTTCCTGACCACAGCCTACATCGGACTCACTTCCTGACCACAGCCTGCATCGGACTCACTTCCTGACCACAGCCTACATCGGACTCACTTCCTGACCACAGCCTACATCGGACTCACTTCCTGACCACAGCCTACATCGGACTCACTTCCTGACCACAGCCTACATCGGACTCACATCCCGACCACAGCCTACATCGGACTCACTTCTTGATAACAGCCTACATCGGACTCACTTCCTGACCACAGCCTGCATCGGACTCACTTCCTGACCACAGCCTATATCGGACTCACTTCCTGACCACAGCCTACATCGGACTCACTTCCTGACCACAGCCTACATCGGACTCACTTCCTGACCACAGCCTACATCGGACTCACTTCCTGACCACAGCCTACATCGGACTCACTTCCTGACCACAGCCTACATCGGACTCACTTCCTGACCACAGCCTACATCGGACTCACTTCCTGACCACAGCCTACATCGGACTCACTTCCTGACCACAGCCTACATCGGACTCACTTCCTGACCACAGCCTACATCGGACTCACTTCCTGACCACAGCCTACATCGGACTCACTTCCTGACCACAGCCTACATCTCTGACTCACTTCCTGACCACAGCCTACATCTCTGACTCACTTCCTGACCACAGCCTGCATGTCTGACTCACTGCCTTCCAGTGACTCCTCTCTGTCTCCAGACTACCCCCCCCCCTTCCAGTGACTCCTCTCTGTCTCCAGACTACCCCCCCTTCCAGTGACTCCAGTGACTCCTCTCTGTCTCCAGACTACCCCCCTTCCAGTGACTCCTCTCTGACTCTTCCAGACTAGACTACCCCCCTTCCAGTGACTCCTCTCTGTCTCCAGACTACCCCCAGTGACTCCTCCTCCAGACTGACTCCTCTGTCTCCAGACTACCCCCCTTCCAGTGACTCCTCTCTGTCTCCAGACTACCCCCCTTCCAGTGACTCCTCTCTGTCTCCAGACTACCCCCCCTTCCAGTGACTCCTCTCTGTCTCCAGACTACCCCCCTTCCAGTGACTCCTCTCTGTCTCCAGACTACCCCCCTTCCAGTGACTCCTCTCTGTCTCCAGACTACCCCCCTTCCAGTGACTCCTCTCTGTCTCCAGACTACCCCCTTCCAGTGACTCCCTCCAGACTACCCCCCTTCCAGTGACTCCTCTCTGTCTCCAGACTACCCCCCTTCCAGTGACTCCTCTCTGTCTCCAGACTACCCCCCTTCCAGTGACTCCTCTCTGTCTTCCAGTGACTCCTCTCTGTCTCCAGACTACCCCCCTTCCAGTGACTCCTCTCTGTCTCCAGACTACCCCCCTTCCAGTGACTCCTCTCTGTCTCCAGACTACCCCCCTTCCAGTGACTCCTCTCTGTCTCCAGACTACCCCCCTTCCAGTGACTCCTCTCTGTCTCCAGACTACCCCCCAGTTCCAGTGACTCCTCTCTGTCTCCAGACTACCCCCCCTTCCAGTGACTCCTCTCTGTCTCCAGACTACCCCCCAGTGACTCCTCCAGTCTCCAGACTGACTCTCTCTGTCTCCAGACTACCCCCCTTCCAGTGACTCCTCTCTGTCTCCAGACTACCCCCCTTCCAGTGACTCCTCTCTGTCTCCAGACTACCCCCCTTCCAGTGACTCCTCTCTGTCTCCAGACTACCCCCCTTCCAGTGACTCCTCCTGTCTCCAGACTACCCCCCTTCCAGTGACTCCTCTCTGTCTCCAGACTACCCCCCTTCCAGTGACTCCTCTCTGTCTCCAGACAGTGACTCCTCTCTGTCTCCAGACTACCCCCCTTCCAGTGACTCCTCTCTGTCTCCAGACTACCCCCCTTCCAGTGACTCCTCTCTGTCTCCAGACTACCCCCTTCCAGTGACTCCTCTCTGTCTCCAGACTACCCCCCTTCCAGTGACTCCTCTCTGTCTCCAGACTACCCCCCTTCCAGTGACTCCTCTCTGTCTCCAGACTACCCCCCCTTCCAGTGACTCCTCTCTGTCTCCAGACTACCCCCCTTCCAGTGACTCCTCTCTGTCTCCAGACTACCCCCCTTCCAGTGACTCCTCTCTGTCTCCAGACTACCCCCCTTCCAGTGACTCCTCTCTGTCTCCAGACTACCCCCCTTCCAGTGACTCCTCTCTGTCTCCAGACTACCCCCCAGTGACTCCTCCTGTCTCCAGACTGTGACTCCTCTCTGTCTCCAGACTACCCCCCCCCCTTCCAGTGACTCCTCTCTGTCTCCAGACTACCCCCCCCCCTTCCAGTGACTCCTCTCTGTCTCCAGACTACCCCCCTTCCCCTCTCTTCCAGTGACTCCTCTCTGTCTCCAGACTACCCCCCCTTCCAGTGACTCCTCTCTGTCTCCAGACTACCCCCCTCCTCTTCCAGTGACTCCTCTCTGTCTCCAGACTACCCCCCTTCCAGTGACTCCTCTCTGTCTCCAGACTACCCCCCTTCCAGTGACTCCTCTCTGTCTCCAGACTACCCCCCTTCCAGTGACTCCTCTCTGTCTCCAGACTACCCCCCTTCCAGTGACTCCTCTCTGTCTCCAGACTACCCCCCTTCCAGTGACTCCTCTCTGTCTCCAGACTACCCCCCCCTTCCAGTGACTCCTCTCTGTCTCCAGACTACCCCCCTTCCAGTGACTCCTCTCTGTCTCCAGACTACCCCCCTTCCAGTGACTCCTCTCTGTCTCCAGACTACCCCCCTTCCAGTGACTCCTCTCTGTCTCCAGACTACCCCCCCCCCTTCCAGTGACTCCTCTCTGACTACCCCCCCTTCCAGTGACTCCTCTCTGTCTCCAGACTACCCCCCTTCCAGTGACTCCTCTCTGTCTCCAGACTACCCCCCCCCTTCCAGTGACTCCTCTCTGTCTCCAGACTACCCCCCCTTCCAGTGACTCCTCTCTGTCTCCAGACTACCCCCCTTCCAGTGACTCCTCTGTCTCCAGACTCCCCCTTCCAGACTCCTCTCTGTCTCCAGACTACCCCCCTTCCAGTGACTCCTCTCTGTCTCCAGACTACCCCCCTTCCAGTGACTCCTCTCTGTCTCCAGACTACCCCCCCCCCTTCCAGTGACTCCTCTCTGTCTCCAGACTACCCCCCCCCTTCCAGTGACTCCTCTCTGTCTCCAGACTACCCCCCTTCCAGTGACTCCTCTCTGTCTGACTACCCCCCTTCCAGTGACTCCTCTCTCCAGACTACCCCCTTCCAGTGACTCCTCTCTGTCTCCAGACCCCCCTTCCAGTGACTCCTCTCTGTCTCCAGACTACCCCCCCAGTGACTCCTCCTGTCTCCAGACTACCCCCCTTCCAGTGACTCCTCTCTGTCTCCAGACTACCCCCCTTCCAGTGACTCCTCTCTGTCTCCAGACTACCCCCCTTCCAGTGACTCCTCTCTGTCTCCAGACTACCCCCCTTCCAGTGACTCCTCTCTGTCTCCAGACTACCCCCCCAGTGACTTCCTCTGTCTCCAGTGACTCCTCTCTGTCTCCAGACTACCCCCCTTCCAGTGACTCCTCTCTGTCTCCAGACTACCCCCCTTCCAGTGACTCCTCTCTGTCTCCAGACTACCCCCCTCCCAGTGACTCCTCTCTGTCTCCAGACTACCCCCCCCAGTGACTCCTCTCTGTCTCCAGACTAATGACTGTCTCCAGAAAAGTCTCTCTTTCCAGACTACCCCCCTTCCAGTGACTCCTCTCTGTCTCCAGACTACCCCCCTTCCAGTGACTCCTCTCTGTCTCCAGAAGGAAAGGTCCTCTCTGTCTCCAGACTACCCCCCCTTCCAGTGACTCCTCTCTGTCTCCAGACTACCCCCTTTCCAGTGACTCCTCTCTGTCTCCAGACTACCCCCCTTCCAGTGACTCCTCTCTGTCTCCAGACTACCCCCCTTCCAGTGACTCCTCTCTGTCTCCAGAACCCCCCCTTCCAGTGACTCCTCTCTGTCTCCAGACTACCCCCCTTCCAGTGACTCCTCTCTGTCTCCAGACTACCCCCCTTCCAGGACTCCTCTCTGTCTCCAGACTACCCCCTTTCCAGTGACTCCTCTCTGTCTCCAGAGACCCCCTTCCAGTGACTCCTCTCTGTCTCCAGAGACCCCCTTTCCAGTGAGTCTCCAGACTACCCCCCTTCCAGTGACTCCTCTCTGTCTCCAGACTACCCCCCCCCTCCCAGCGGAACGACAGAAATAACTGAAGAAAAAGTCTGGTTTGATCAGTGTGAAAAGAGGAAGGAAAGGTGTGGAGAAGAGAGGGAAAGGAGAGGAGAAGGAGAGGAGAAGGAGAGGGAAAGGAGAGGAGAAGGAGAGGGAAAGGAGAGGAGAAGGAGAGGGAGAAGGAGAGGAGAAGGAGAGGAGAAGGAGAGGAGAAGGAGAGGGAAAGGAGAGGAGAAGGAGAGGAGAAGGAGAGGGAAAGGAGAGGAGAAGGAGAGGGAAAGGAGAGGAGAAGGAGAGGGAAAGGAGAGGAGAAGGAGAGGGAAAGGAGAGGAGAAGGAGAGGGAAAGGAGAGGGAAAGGAGAGGAGAAGGAGGGAAAGGAGAAGGAGAGAGAGGAGAGGAGAAGGAGAGGAGAAGGAGAGGGAAAGGAGAGGAGAAGGAGAGGGAAAGGAGAGGAGAAGGAGAGGAGAAGGAGAGGAGAAGGAGAGGGAAAGGAGAGGGAAAGGTGTGGAGAAGAGAGGGAAAGGTGTGGAGAAGAGAGGGAAAGGAGAGGGAAAGGTGTGGAGAAGAGAGGGAAAGGAGAGGGAAAGGTGTGGAGAAGAGAGGGAAAGGAGAGGGAAAGGAGTGGAGAAGAGAGGGAAAGGAGAGGGAAAGGTGTGGAGAAGAGAGGGAAAGGAGAGGGAAAGGTGTGGAGAAGAGAGGGAAAAGAGAGGGAAAGGAGAGGGAAAGGTGTGGAGAAGAGAGGGAAAGGAGAGGGAAAGGTGTGGAGAAGAGAGGGAAAGGAGAGGGAGAAGAGAGGGAAAGGTGTGGAGAAGAGAGGGAAAGGAGAGGGAAAGGTGTGGAGAAGAGAGGGAAAGGAGAGGGAAAGGTGTGGAGAAGAGAGGGAAAGGTGTGGAGACAGTGGAAAGAGAGGGAAAGGTGTGGAGACCGTGGAAAGAGAGGGAAAGGTGTGGAGACAGTGGAAAGAGAGGGAAAGGTGTGGAGACCGTGGAAAGAGAGGGAAAGGTGTGGAGACCGTGAAAAGAGAGGGAAAGTTGTGGAGACAGTGGACAGAGAGGGAAAGGTGTGGAGACAGTGGACAGAGAGGGAAAGGTGTGGAGACAGTGGAAAGAGAGGGAAAGGTGTGGAGACAGTGGAAAGAGGAAGGAAAGATGTGGAGACAGTGGAAAGAGAGGGAAAGATGTGGAGACAGTGAAAAGAGAGGGAAAGTTGTGGAGACAGTGGAAAGAGAGGGAAAGGTGTGGAGACAGTGGAAAGAGGAAGGAAAGATGTGGAGACAGTGGAAAGAGGAAGGAAAGATGTGGAGACAGTGAAAAGAGAGGGAAAGTTGTGGAGACAGTGGACAGAGAGGGAAAGGTGTGGAGACAGTGGAAAGAGAGGGAAAGGTGTGCAGACAGTGGACAGAGAGGGAAAGGTGTGGAGACAGTGGAAAGAGGAAGGAAAGATGTGGAGACAGTGAAAAGAGAGGGAAAGGTGTGGAGACAGTGGACAGAGAGGGAAAGTTGTGGAGACAGTGGACAGAGAGGGAAAGGTGTGGAGACAGTGGAAAGAGAGGGAAAGGTGTGCAGACAGTGGACAGAGAGGGAAAGGTGTGGAGACAGTGGAAAGAGGAAGGAAAGATGTGGAGACAGTGGAAAGAGGAAGGAAAGATGTGGAGACAGTGAAAAGAGAGGGAAAGGTGTGGAGACAGTGGAAAGAGAGGGAAAGGTGTGGAGACAGTGGAAAGAGAGGGAAAGGTGTGGAGACAGTGGAAAGAGAGGGAAAGGTGTGGAGACAGTGGAAAGAGAGGGAAAGGTGTGGAGACAGTGGAAAGAGAGGGAAAGGTGTGGAGACAGTGGAAAGAGAGTGAAAGGTGTGGAGACAGTGGAAAGAGAGGGAAAGGTGTGGAGACCGTGGAAAGAGAGGGAAAGGTGTGGAGACAGTGGAAAGAGAGGGAAAGATGTGGAGACAGTGGAAAGAGAGGGAAAGGTGTGGAGACAGTGGAAAGAGAGGGAAAGGTGTGGAGACAGTGGAAAGAGAGGGAAAGGTGTGCAGACAGTGGAAAGAGAGGGAAAGGTGTGGAGACAGTGGAAAGAGAGGGAAAGGTGTGCAGACAGTGGACAGAGAGGGAAACGTGTGGAGACAGTAACAAGAAGAAGGAAAGGTGTGGAGACAGTGGAAAGAGAGAAATGGAACACCTGCTGGGGTTTTGCCTTTTAATTAGTGTCGTTAAGGAGTGTGGATGAAACAGGTTAATTAGTATCTATAATTAGTATCTATAATTAGTCAAACTGTCTTTATTACTAATCACACACACTTGATTTTATTTGAGTTTATTTCATTTTTACAGGGACAGTGCACATTAATCAACGTTTTAGTAAAAGTGCCGGTTTTAGCCAGCCGGCTAATTTTCAAGTCCTGGGCAGGTTATTAAAAACAATTACAATATAGACAATCATTGAGCAGTGAGCACACACACTTGCACGCACACACACACAATAATTGTCTGATTGTTGTACCCATTCATGAGAGAGGCTATTCAATTGATAGCAATTCTAATCCGATCAAATGAAGAGAGAGAGAGAAACTACAACAAAGCGACATTGCTTATTGGGAAACACAAGCACAGTGCTCACAGTGTTAACTAGCAGTGCTAACAGGCAGTGCTAACAGGCAGTGCTAACAGGCAGTGCTAACTGGCAGTGCTAACAGGCAGTGCTAACAGGCAGTGCTAACAGGCAGTGCTAACTGGCAGTGCTAACAGGCAGTGATAACAGGCAGTGTTAACAGGCAGTGCTAACAGGCAGTGATAACAGGCAGTGCTAACAGTGCTAACTGGCAGTGCAAACAGTGCTAACTGGCAGTGCTAACAGGCAGTGCTAACAGGCAGTGCTAACAGGCAGTGCTAACTGGCAGTGATAACAGGCAGCGCTAACAGTGCTAACTGGCAGTGCAAACAGTGCTAACTGGCAGTGCTAACTGGCAGTGCTAACTGGCAGTGCAAACAGTGCTAACTGGCAGTGCAAACAGTGCTAACTGGCAGTGCAAACAGTGCTAACTGGCAGTGCAAACAGTGCTAACTGGCAGTGCAAACAGTGATAACTGGCAGTGCAAACAGTGATAACTGGCAGTGCAAACAGTGCTAACTGGCAGTGCAAACAGTGATAACTGGCAGTGCAAACAGTGATAACTGGCAGTGCAAACAGTGATAACTGGCAGTGCTAACAGTGATAACTGGCAGTGCTAACTGTTGTTACTGTTGTCCCGTTGACAATGTTGATTCTTATTATTTTCATATTGTAAATATCCAAAGTAAGCTTTGGCAATATGTACATTGTTAAATCATGCCAAGAAAGCAAATTTAACTGAGAGAGAGAGAGAGTGAGAGAGAGAGAGAGAGAGAGAGAGAGAGAGAGACAGAGACAGAGACAGAGAGAGACAGAGAGACAGAGAGAGAGAGAGACAGAGCGAGAGAGAGAGACAGAGAGAGAGAGAGAGAGAGAGAGAGAGAGAGAGAGAGACAGAGACAGAGACAGAGAGAGACAGAGAGACAGAGAGAGAGAGAGACAGAGCGAGAGAGAGAGACAGAGACAGAGAGAGAGAGAGAGAGAGAGAGAGAGAGAGAGAGAGAGAGACAGAGAGAGAGAGAGGTAGAGAGAGACAGAGAGAGAGAGAGGTAGAGAGAGAGACAGAGAGAGACAGAGAGAGACAGAGAGAGAGACAGAGAGAGAGAGAGAAACAGAGAGAGAGGTAGAGAGAGAGAGACAGAGAGAGACAGACTTGGTCTTTCTTTAATGAAACATTCTCATTTCATTAAAACTTCACCCCCCCCTTAAAATAAAACACCAAAATATATCCTATACTGCATACATGTACTATACTCACCTTGTCCTCTACCACACGATACAAAACAACATCACAATACCCCAAAATCCTCACCACTTCTACAACTACACATCCAAAACATCTTCCCCAGCTAATACAGACAGCCCCCCCAACACACCATATCTCCCGAAACATCTCCACACTTTTCATCATTTTATACAACTCAAATTCCACCCTAAGGCGGGCAGAGACCATCACATTAAACAATAGTAAAGGGTCTGTTATCCCCCCGACCTTTGACCCTGTTCCTCCTTGTTAGCCAAATAGCCAACTTAGCCTGATCAAACATAAAATTCAAACACATGTGACGTTTTTTTATTCGATTACCTACTACCCCACTATAAACATCCCAACAGCACCCATCTCAAACCCACCCTACTCTCCTCCCCACTATAAACATCCCAACAGCACCCATCTCAAACCCACCCTACTCTCCTCCCCACTATAAACATCCCAACAGCACCCATCTAAAACCCACCCTACTCTCCTCCCCACTATAAACATCCCAACAGCACCCATCTAAAACCCACCCTACTCTCCTCCCCACTATAAACATCCCAACAGCACCCATCTAAAACCCACCCTACTCTCCTCCCCACTATAAACATCCCAACAGCACCCATCTAAAACCCACCCTACTCTCCTCCCCACTATAAACATCCCAACAGCACCCATCTAAAACCCACCCTACTCTCCTCCCCACTATAAACATCCCAACAGCACCCATCTAAAACCCACCCTACTCTCCTCCCCACTATAAACATCCCAACAGCACCCATCTCAAACCCACCCTACTCTCCTCCCCACTATAAACATCCCAACAGCACCCATCTAAAACCCACCATACTCTCCTCCCCACTATAAACATCCCAACAGCACCCATCTAAAACCCACCCTACTCTCCTCCCCACTATAAACATCCCAACAGCACCCATCTAAAACCCACCCTACTCTCCTCCCCACTATAAACATCCCAACAGCATCCATCTAAAACCCACCCTACTCTCCTCCCCACTATAAACATCCCAACAGCACACATCTCAAACCCACCCTACTCTCCTCCCCACATGCCCCCTGCCACTGATGTGCCTTCACTCCTGTTAGGCTTCTGATGATCCTCACCTTAACGCAGAGGTTGTAGAGGGCTTTACCTCCCACCCCCTCAAACTCCCCCAGGCTCCTAATGTTCCTGACCTTAATGAAGAGGTTGTAGAGGGCTTTACCTCCCACCCCCTCAAACTCCCCCAGGCTCGGAGTGTTAAAATCTAACAAGTCCTCCAGACCCCCTTGCCAGTCTCCAGTCTCTGCCGTCACCTGCAGTGGCGGGAACATTGGTGGCCCCTCCCCCTTTGTCTGCTCAAACACCCCCCTTACCGGCTCAGACAGTGCCTCCTGGACCTACTCCAGGATTCTCAACAAGCAGCCTAAGAGACGTTAGTCCTGTTTGTTGTGCCAGGACTTCCTGGGTTTCCACCCTTCCTCTCCCAGAGGTCGCAGGTCACCCAGCCTTAGTAAACCCGCTTCCATCAGTCGCCTCTGCAGGGTGGCCGACTGAACCGGTCTCAAAGGGATCACATTAAACAGATACTCATGGTCCACTCTATCAAAATCCTCCTCTTGAGCTAAAGAGACCAGTCCAAAGTTCACATTAGAACCTCTCAACAAGTCCAACATGTCTCTAATTAACAACAAGTTGTCCATGATTGACTGTCCCGGTACACAACAGGTTTGGTCCTTGTGTACTATCGAGTCCAGATGGGACTTCAGTCTGTTAGAGAGGACCTTGGCAAATATCTTGTCGTCTGCACAGAGCAATGCCACAGGCCTCCAGTTCTTTAAGTTCACACAAGTCCCCTTTTTTGAGCAGGAGAATCAGAGCCGCCCGACGGCAACATGCAAAAGAAGTCCAGTCCAATTATTCCCCAGAATTTTTAATAAAACTCCACTGGGAGTCCATCGACCCCCGGTGCACGACCGGGGGACATCTGGGTTATGTTCTCTGCCAGTTCACAGGACAACAGAGGAATGTCCATTTAATCCCTCTGTGCCAGAGAGAGCTTAGGGAGTCCTGCGAACAAGACCTGAGCACACATAGGATCACACACGTCTGTCCGATACAACTCAGTATAAAACTCCACAGTCCGCTGCCACATCTCTCCCACCACAGAGGTCACCCGCCCATCAGACAGCCGCATCTAGCCCCACCACAGAGGTCACCTGCCCATCAGACAGCCGCATCTCCCCCACCACAGAGGTCACCCGCCCATCAGACAGCCGCATCTCCCCCACCACAGAGGTCACCCGCCCATCAGACAGCCGCATCTCCCCCACCACAGAGGTCACCCGCCCATCAGACAGCCACATCTCCCCACCACAGAGGTCACCTGCCCATCAGACAGCCGCATCTCTCCCACCACAGAGGTCACCACAGAGGTCACCCACCCATCAGACAGCCGCATCTCTCCCACCACAGAGGTCACCTGCCCATCAGACAGCCGCATCTCTCCCACCACAGAGGTCACCACAGAGGTCACCCACCCATCAGACAGCCGCATCTCTCCCACCACAGAGGTCACCTGCCCATCAGACAGCCGCATCTCTCCCACCACAGAGGTCACCACAGAGGTCACCCACCCATCAGACAGCCGCATCTCTCCCACCACAGAGGTCACCTGCCCATCAGACAGCCACATCTCCCCCACCACAGAGGTCACCACAGAGGTCACCCACCCATCAGACAGCCGCATCTCTCCCACCACAGAGGTCACCCGCCCATCAGACAGCCACATCTCCCCCACCACAGAGGTCACCCGCCCATCAGACAGCCGCATCTCCCCCACCACAGAGGTCACCCGCCCATCAGACAGCCGCATCTCCCCCATCCCATAGGTCACCACAGAGGTCACCCACCTATCAGACAGCCACATCTCCCCCACCACAGAGGTCACCTGCCCATCAGACAGCCGCATCTCCCCCACCACAGAGGTCACCACAGAGGTCACCCACCCATCAGACAGCCGCATCTCCCCCACCACAGAGGTCACCCACCCATTAGACAGCCACATCTCTCCCACCACAGAGGTCATCTGCCCATCAGACAGCCGTAGACAATGCATACCCTTGGCTTCACCGCTCTGTCTTTCCAAACCAAAGAAGAAGGAGCTGAATGCGACCATCTCCTAGAGCATGGAGAACCTGGCTCTAACAAGTGCTCCCTTTGCTTTAACCTGGAAAAAACTGCCCAGGTCCCTAATCAATGCAGCTAAATTAGCCTGGAGGCCTACATTGCCTTGCCTCACCATCTCTACCTCCATCTCACTAATACTACGCTCTAGTTCCCCCAATACTCTCCTAGCCTCTGAGGATGAGAGAGATGAATAGTGTTGACAGAAAAGCCAAATTTGGACTTTCCCCACATCCCACCATTGACTCAGAGACTCGTACTCCTCTCTTCGCTCCCCCACCTTTCCGAAAATGTCTGAAAACCTGAGCAAAAAGTGGCATCTTTTAAGAGCATTACATTAAACTTCCAATAGGATGCCTGCCGGGGCCCTGGTGAAATAGACAGCCGAGCCATGGTTATGTGGTGATCCGAAAACCCCACTGGGAGAATGGTAGCGCCCAACAGCCTGTTGCTCCGATTCCTGGACATGTAAAATTGATCAAGCCAGGCTGCACTCACCCAAGCCCCAAAAACCTTCACCCATGTATACTGTCTTGGGTTGGGATGTTTAGTTCTCCAAACACCCACTAGGTCAAACTGATTAATGATGTCCCGTAACACTCCCACTGACACTGAATGAGGCTCCTCCCCATTTCTGTCTTTCGTAAAAATCCATTGTACAGTTCCAGTCACCTCCGATCACCAGCGTCTCCTCAGGCGCTACCTGTGAGAGTTCCTGTCTAAGACTCCCAAATAGAACCCCTCTTTCTCTCCCTGTGTTCGGCGTATACACATTTATAAAGACAATCCCATGTTCATTTCTGCTTTAACAACAAGCAGCCTCCCTTTACACACCTCCTTTGAGGAGCAAAGTTTTACAGACAGCCCCGGTGCTAGAGGACTGCCTCCCCTACACTAAGATCTGTCCCATGGCTCAACACACAGACAGCCCCGGTGCTAAAGGACTGTCTCCCCTACACTAAGATCTGTCCCATGGCTCAACACACAGACAGCCCCGGTGCTAAAGGACTGTCTCCCCTACACTAAGATCTGTCCCATGGCTCAACACACAGACAGCCCCGGTGCTAGAGGACTGCCTCCCCTACACTAAGATCTGTCCCATGGCTCAACACACAGACAGCCCCGGTGCTAGAGGACCGTCTCCACTACACTAAGATCTGTTCTATGGCTCAACACACAGACAGCCCCGGTGCTAGAGGACTGTCTCCCCTACACTAAGATCTGTCCCATGGCTCAACACACAGACAGCCCCGGTGCTAGAGGACTGTCTCCCCTACACTAAGATCTGTCCCATGGCTCAACACACAGACAGCCCCGGTGCTAGAGGACTGTCTCCCCTACACTAAGATCTGTCCCATGGCTCAACACACAGACAGCCCCGGTGCTAGAGGACTGTCTCTCCTACACTAAGATCTGTCCCATGGCTCAACACACAGACAGCCCCGGTGCTAAAGGACTGTCTCTCCTACACTAAGATCTGTCCCATGGCTCAACACACAGACAGCCCCGGTGCTAGAGGACTGTCTCCCCTACACTAAGATCTGTCCCATGGCTCAACACACAGACAGCCCCGGTGCTAGAGGACTGTCTCCCCTACACTAAGATCTGTCCCATGGCTCAACACACAGACAGCCCCGGTGCTAGAGGACTGTCTCCCCTACACTAAGATCTGTCCCATGGCTCAACACACAGACAGCCCCGGTGCTAGAGGACTGTCTCCCCTACACTAAGATCTGTCCCATGGCTCAACACACAGACAGCCCCGGTGCTAGAGGACTGTCTCCCCTACACTAAGATCTGTCCCATGGCTCAACACACAGATAGCCCCGGTGCTAGAGGACTGTCTCCTCTACACTAAGATCTGTCCCATGGATCAACACACAGACAGCCCCGGTGCTAGAGGACCGTCTCCACTACACTAAGATCTGTCCCATGGATCAACACACAGACAGCCCCGGTGCTAGAGGACTGTCTCCCCTACACTAAGATCTGTCCCATGGTTCAACACACAGACAGCCCCGGTGCTAGAGGACTGTCTCTCCTACACTAAGATCTGTCCCATGGCTCAACACACAGACAGCCCCGGTGCTAGAGGACCGTCTCCCCTACACTAAGATCTGTCCCATGGCTCAACACACAGACAGCCCCGGTGCTAGAGGACTGTCTCCCTACACTAAGATCTGTCCCATGGCTCAACACACAGACAGCCCCGGTGCTAGAGGACTGTCTCCCCTACACTAAGATCTGTCCCATGGCTCAACACACAGACAGCCCCGGTGCTAGAGGACTGTCTCCCCTACACTAAGATCTGTCCCATGGCTCAACACACAGATAGCCCCGGTGCTAGAGGACTGTCTCCCCTACACTAAGATCTGTCCCATGGCTCATCACACTTGCCCCTTTCCACCAGAGCCCCCAATCGACTTCATTCAACACATCACTATGCATCTCCTGCAGAACACCTGTACTTTTTTTGTTTTACATACTCACCCAACACACTCCTCTTTCCCACCATTTTTAAGCGAGTCTACCTGAGAGTCTCCATAAGAAGTGGGAGAAAAGCCAGTAAAGAAAGAGACCAATAGCAAAGCTCAAAAATCCCCAGTGCCAGAAAGAAACTATACATCCAAACAGCGTCTGAAGGTCGACCCTTACGCACTGTTGTGACCCACTTCCTCAACCAGTTGCTTGGTTAGAGGACACCATACCCTTATTTTGCATAGCACGTTGTACTGATCTTACAAACTGTCTCGGATCAGAAAAAGGCCCCAAGATTAACTTTTTCCCCGCTTGGTCTCATTCAGGAAACTTGTCAATTCTCTCAACGAGTACTTAGACCACTCTGCCTGACCGGCTGTCAGCTCCGGACCCATTGAAGAGGAGGCTGAAAAAAAAACCTTGTCATCCTCTTTATGAGACTCGCTTTCCTACTCATCTCCATCTCCCATCCTGACCACCTGCCCTTCCTCTCTAGTCAGTTCCTCCCCCTCCTCTCTAGTCAGTTCCTCCCCTTCCTCTCTAGTCAGTTCCTCCCCTTCCTCTCTAGTCAGTTCCTCCCCTTCCTCTCTAGTCAGTTCCTCCCCTTCCTCTCTAGTCAGTTCCTCCCCTTCCTCTCTAGTCAGTTCCTCCCCTTCCTCTCTAGTCAGTTCCTCCCCTTCCTCTCTAGTCAGTTCCTCCCCTTCCTCTCTAGTCAGTTCCCCTTCCCCACTAAACTCTCCTCATCCACTAGTATAGCCTGACTAGACCCAGCCTCATCTACACCACCATCTGTAGTATGACTAGACCCAGCCTCAGCTACCCCACCATCTATAACCTGACGAGACCCAGCCTCATCTACACCACCATCTCTGGCATGACTAGACCCAGCCTCATCTACACCACATCTCTAGCCTGACTAGACCTAGCCTCAGCTACCCCACCATCCATAGCCTGACTAGACCCAGCCTCAGCTACACCACCATCTCTAGCCTGACTAGGCCCAGCCTCATCTACACCACATCTCTAGCCTGACTAGGCCCAGCCTCATCTACCCCACCATCCCTGGCATGACTAGGCCCAGCCTCATCTACACCATCATCCCTGGCATGACTAGGCCCAGCCTCATCTACACCACCATCCCTGGCATGACTAGGCCCAGCCTCATCTACACCACCATCCCTGGCATGACTAGGCCCAGCCTCATCTACACCACCATCCCTGGCATGACTAGGCCCAGCCTCATCTACACCACCATCCCTGGCATGACTAGGCCCAGCCTCATCTACACCACCATCCCTGGCATGACTAGGCCCAGCCTCATCTACACCACCATCCCTGGCATGACTAGGCCCAGCCTCATCTACACCACCATCACTGGCATGACTAGGCCCAGCCTCATCTACACCACCATCCCTGGCATGACTAGGCCCAGCCTTTGCTGTCTGCATCTCATTGCCCCCTGCATGTTGACCTCGATTTCCCCCACTGGCGCTTGTGCCCTCACCTTGTCTATGGCCTTTGTGTTGTCATGCAAAGCTCTTATGCCCCAAATCCCCACACAGTAGACTATCTGTGCCCCCTTCAAAATGCACATTTGGCTGTTGCTCATTGTTATTCAGAAACAAACACTCGGCCTCTGGAACGAAACAATGTGCTTAACGGCATCTGCCTGAAAACCGCTAGCAAACCCGCTAGCAAACCCGCTAGCAAACCCGCTAGCAAACCCGCTAGCAAACCCGCTAGCAAACCCGCTAGCAAACCCTCTAGCAAACCCGCTAGCAAACCCGCTAGCAAACCCGCTAGCAAACCCGCTAGCAAACCCGCTAGCAAACCCGCTAGCAAACCCGCTAGCAAACTTACCAAAACAACTCAGCTCTTTACTGATTTGATCATCCGTAATAAACTGGGGCAAATTTGTAACTACCACCCTTGTCGAAGGGGTAGAAAGAGTCAAAATTGGCACCAACACACCTTACAAATATTCCACTAGCAATTAGCCTACCAACCAAATGTGCTCTTTTCAGGAACACAACCACAGCTTTGTTCATTCTAGAAGCAGAATGTTGACCGACCGCGAGCAGAACCTCCTCCACCTTAATTACATTTACATTTAAGTCATTTAGCAGACGCTCTTATCCAGAGCGACTTACAAATTGGTGCATACACCTTATAACATCCAGTGGAACAGCCACTTGCATCTAAATCTTTTTTTTGGGGGAGAAGGATTACTTACCCTTACTTACCCTATCCTAGGTATTCCTTGAAGAGGTGGGGTTTCAGGTGTCTCCGGAAGGTGGTGATTGACTCCGCTGTCCTGGCGTCGTGAGGGAGTTTGTTCCACCATTGGGGGCCAGAGCAGCGAACAGTTTTGACTGGGCTGAGCGGGAACTGTACTTCCTCAGTGGTAGGGAGGCGAGCAGGCCAGAGGTGGATGAACGCAGTGCCCTTGTTTGGGTGTAGGGCCTGATCAGAGCCTGGAGGTACTGAGGTGCCGTTCCCCTCACAGCTCCGTAGGCAAGCACCATGGTCTTGTAGCGGATGCGAGCTTCAACTGGAAGCCAGTGGAGAGAGCGGAGGAGCGGGGTGACGTGAGAGAACTTGGGAAGGTTGAACACCAGACGGGCTGCGGCGTTCTGGATGAGTTGTAGGGGTTTAATGGCACAGGCAGGGAGCCCAGCCAACAGCGAGTTGCAGTAATCAAGACGGGAGATGACAAGTGCCTGGATTAGGACCTGCGCCGCTTCCTGTGTGAGGCAGGGTCGTACTCTGCGGATGTTGTAGAGCATGAACCTACAGGAACGGGACACCGCCTTGATGTTAGTTGAGAACGTCAGGGTGTTGTCCAGGATCACGCCAAGGTTCTTAGCGCTCTGGGAGGAGGACACAATGGAGTTGTCAACCGTGATGGCGAGATCATGGAACGGGCAGTCCTTCCCGGGAGGAAGAGGAGCTCTGTCTTGCTGAGGTTCAGCTTGAGGTGGTGATCCGTCATCCACACTGATATGTCTGCCAGACATGCAGAGATGCGATTCGCCACCTGGTCATCAGAAGGGGGAAAGGAGAAGATTAATTGTGTGTCGTCTGCATAGCAATGATAGGAGAGACCATGTGAGGTTATGACAGAGCCAAGTGACTTGGTGTATAGCGAGAATAAGAGAGGGCCTAGAACAGAGCCCTGGGGACACCAGTGGTGAGAGCGCGTGGTGAGGAGACAGATTCTCGCCACGCCACCTGGTAGGAGCGACCTGTCAGGTAGGACGCAATCCAAGCGTGGGCCGCGCCGGAGATGCCCAACTCGGAGAGGGTGGAGAGGAGGATCTGATGGTTCACAGTATCGAAGGCAGCCGATAGGTCTAGAAGGATGAGAGCAGAGGAGAGAGAGTTAGCTTTAGCAGTGCGGAGCACCTCCGTGATACAGAGAAGAGCAGTCTCAGTTGAATGACTAGTCTTGAAACCTGACTGATTTGGATCAAGAAGGTCATTCTGAGAGAGATAGCGGTAGAGCTGGCCAAGGACAGCACGCTCAAGAGTTTTGGAGAGAAAAGAGAGAAGGGATACTGGTCTGTAGTTGTTGACATCGGAGGGATCGAGTGTAGGTTTTTTCAGAAGGGGTGCAACTCTCGCTCTCTTGAAGACGGGAGGGACGTAGCCAGCGGTCAGGGATGAGTTGATGAGCGAGGTGAGGTAAGGGAGAAGGTCTCCGGAAATGGTCTGGAGAAGAGAGGAGGGGATAGGGTCAAGCGGGCAGGTTGTTGGGCGGCCGGCCGTCACAAGACGCGAGATTTCATCTGGAGAGAGAGGGGAGAAAGAGGTCAGAGCATAGGGTAGGGCAGTGTGAGCAGAACCAGCGGTGTCGTTTGACTTAGCAAACGAGGATCGGATGTCGTCGACCTTCTTTTCAAAATGGTTGACGAAGTCATCTGCAGAGAGGGAGGAGGGGGAGGATTCAGGAGGGAGGAGAAGGTGGCAAAGAGCTTCCTAGGGTTAGAGGCAGATGCTTGGAATTTAGAATGGTAGAAAGTGGCTTTAGCAGCAGAGACAGAGGAGGAAAATGTAGAGAGGAGGGAGTGAAAGGATGCCAGGTCCGCAGGGAGGCGAGTTTTCCTCCATTTCCGCTCGGCTGCCCGGAGCCCTGTTCTGTGAGCTCGCAAGGAGTCGTCGAGCCACGGAGCGGGAGGGGAGGACCGAGCCGGCCTGGAGGATAGGGGACATAGAGAGTCAAAGGATGCAGTAAGGGAGGAGAGGAGGGTTGAGGAGGCAGAATCAGGAGATAGGTTGGAGAAAGTTTGAGCAGAGGGAAGAGATGATAGGATGGAAGAGGAGAGAGTAGCGGGAGAGAGAGAGCGAAGGTTGGGACGGCGCGATACCATCCGAGTAGGGGCAGTGTGGGAAGTGTTGGATGAGAGCGAGAGGGAAAAGGATACAAGGTAGTGGTCGGAGACTTGGAGGGGAGTTGCAATGAGGTTAGTGGAAGAACAGCATCTAGTAAAGATGAGGTCAAGCGTATTGCCTGCCTTGTGAGTAGGGGGAAGGTGAGAGGGTGAGGTCAAAAGAGGAGAGGAGCGGAAAGAAGGAGGCAGAGAGGAATGAGTCAAATGTAGACGTGGGGAGGTTAAAGTCGCCCAGAACTGTGAGAGGTGAGCCGTCCTCAGGAAAGGAGCTTATCAAGGCATCAAGCTCATTGATGAACTCTCCGAGGGAACCTGGAGGGCGATAAATGATAAGGATGTTAAGCTTGAAAGGGCTGGTAACTGTGACAGCATGGAATTCAAAGGAGGCGATAGACAGATGGGTAAGGGGAGAAAGAGAGAAAGACCACTTGGGAGAGATGAGGATCCCGGTGCCACCACCCCGCTGACCAGAAGCTCTCGGGGTGTGCGAGAACACGTGGGCGGACGAGGAGAGAGCAGTAGGAGTAGCAGTGTTATCTGTGGTGATCCATGTTTCCGTCAGTGCCAAGAAGTCAAGGGACTGGAGGGAGGCATAGGCTGAGATGAACTCTGCCTTGTTGGCCGCAGATCGGCAGTTCCAGAGGCTACCGGAGACCTGGAACTCCACGTGGGTCGTACGCGCTGGGACCACCAGATTAGGGTGGTCGCGGCCACGCGGTGTGGAGCGTTTGTATGGTCTGTGCAGAGAGGAGAGAACAGGGATAGACAGACACATAGTTGACAGGCTACAGAAAAGGCTACGCTAATGGAAGGAGATTGGAATGACAAGTGGACTACACGTCTCGAATGTTCAGAAAGTTAAGCTTACGTAGCAAGAGTCTTATTGACTAAAATGATTAAAATGATACAGTACTGCTAAAGTAGGCTAGCTGGCAGTGGCTGCGTTGTTGACACTACACTAATCCAGTCGTTCCGTTGAGTGTAATAGTTTCTACAGTGCTGCTAATCGGGGGCTAGCTGGCTAGCTAGCAGTGTTGTTTACGTTACGTTGCGTTAAAGGAACGACAATAGCTGGCTAGCTAACCTAGGAAATCGCTCTAGACTACACAATTATCTTTGAAACAAAGACGGCTATGTAGCTAGCTACGATCAAACAAATCAAACCGTTGTACTGTAATGAAATGAAATGAAAATGTGATACTAACTGTGGAGCGAAGGGGAATGCGACCGGGTTGTTGTTGGCTAGCTGTTAGCTGTTAGCTGTTGGCTAGCTAGCAGAGTCTCCTACGTTAAGGACGACAAATAGCTGGCTAGCGAACCTCAGTGAATTAAGATAATCACTCCAAGGCTACACACACTAAACTACACAATTATCTTGGAAACAAAGACAGCTATGTAGCTAGCTAACACTAGACTAATCAAGCCGTACAGTCAACATTCTCAGAAACACACCTGAATCCATGCCGTATTGACAGCGCCTCCTCCACGCTAGGCTGAGAAGCCATGGCTCTATTCACAAACACAAACACACCCCACAGAGCCCCAGGACAGCAGCACAATTAGACCCAATCAAATCATGAGCAAACAAAAAGATAATTACTTAACACAAAAAAGAACTAACAAAAAAAACAGAGTAAACTAGAAAGCTATTTGGCCCTAAACAGCGAGTACACAGTGGCAGAATACCTGACCACTGTGACTGACCCTAAACAGAGAGTACACAGCGGCAGAATACCTGACCACTGTGACTGACCCTAAACAGAGAGTACACAGTGGCAGAATACCTGACCACTGTGACTGACCCTAAACAGCGAGTACACAGTGGCAGAATAGCTGACCACTGTGACTGACCCTAAACAGCGAGTACACAGTGGCAGAGTACCTGACCACTGTGACTGACCCTGAACAGAGAGTACACAGTGGCAGAATACTTGACCACTGTGACTGACCCTAAACAGAGAGTACACAGTGGCAGAAAACCTGACCACTGTGACTGACCCAAACTTAAGGAAAGCTTTGACTATGTACAGACTCAGTGAGCATAGCCTTGCTATTGAGAAAGGCCGCCGTAGGCAGACATGGCTCTTAAGAGAAGACAGGCTATGTGCTCACTGCCCACAAAATGAGGTGGAAACTGAGCTGCACTTCCTGCCCTCCTGTCCAAGTGTATGACCATATTAGAGATACATATTTCCCTCAGATTACACAGATCCACAAAGAATTTGAAAACAAACCCGATTTTGATAAACTCCCATATCTACTGGGGGAAATACCACAGTGTGACATCATAGCAGCAAGATGTGTGACCTGTTGCCACGAGAAAAGAGCAACCAGTGAAGAACACACACCATTGTAAATACAACCCATATTTATGCTTATTTATTTTCCCTTTTGTACTTTAACCATTTGTACATCGTTGAAACACTATATATACGTAATATGACATTTGTAATGTCTTTATTGTTTTGAAACTTCTGTATGTGTAATGTTTACTGTTAATTTATTTAATTTATTTCACTTATATATTATCTACCTCACTTTGGCAATGTTAACACATGTTTCCCTGCCAATAAATTGAATTGAACTGAATTGAAATAAATAGAAAGAGAGAGAGAGAAAGAGACAGAAAAAGAGTGTGCATTGTACATTGTTACGTCATGCCAATAAAGCGAAATGAATTGAATTGAGAGAGAGACAGAATGAGAGAGAGAGACAGAATGAGAGAGAGACAGAATGAGAGAGAGAATGAGAGAGAGAGAGAGAGAGAGAGAGAGAGAGAGAGAGAGAGGGAGAGAGAGAGAGAGAGAGAGAGAGAGAGAGAGAGAGAGAGGGAGGGAGAGAGAGATGAGGGAGAGAGAGAGAGACAGAGATACAGAGAGCGAGAGAGAGAGAGAGAGAGAGAGAGAGAGAGAGGAGGGAGAGAGAGAGAGAGAGAGAGAGAGAGAGAGACAGAGAGAGGGACAGAACGAGAGAGAGACAGAACGAGAGAGAGACAGAACGAGAGAGAGAGAAAGAGATAAAGAAACAGGAAGCGAGAGAGAGAGAGAGAGGAGGGAGAGAGAGGAGGGAGATGAGGAAAATCCATGAGAGCTGACATTGAGATTATCTCACGTATGTTCTCTCTCTCTCTTTGAGGATCTTCTAAGGTTCTCTTGTCTTTGTATTCTTCATATTGATTTCTAGTAGACCTTGCTCATGGAGTTCACATAGCCTACCCACTCCTCCCTCCCACGGTCTCTACTGATACCATGTTATTCATGATTCTCTACCTTCTTCCTCCTCTGTCTCTCCACCTTCCTCCTCCTCCTCTTCACATTCCTCCTCCTCCTCGGTCTCTTCACCTTCCCCCTCCTCCTCACCTTCCTCCTCTTCTGTCTCTGCACCTTCCTCCTCCTCTCCACCTTCCTCCTCCTCCTCTTCACCTTCCTCCTCCTCGGTCTCTTCACCCTCCTCCTCACCCTCCTCTTCATCCTGCTCCTCCTCTTCCTTCTCCTCCTCTTCACCTTCCTCCTCCTCTGTCTCATCACCTTGATCCTCCTCTTCACCTTCCTCCTCGGTCTCTTCACCCTCCTCATCCCCTTCCTCTTCCTTCTCCACCTCCTCACTTTCCTCGGTCTCCTCACCCTCCTCCTCATCCTCCTCCCCTTCCCCCTCCTCTGTCACATCACACTTGGTCACTTTACCCTCCTCCTCCTCCTCCTCCTCACCTGTCTCTTCATCTTGCTCCTCTACTTCATCTTCACCTTCCTCCTTCTCCTCCTCTTCATATTTATCCTCCTCCTCCCTACATTCCCCCATCCTCTGTCTCTTCACCTCCTCCTCCTCCTCCTCCACACCTTCCTCCTCTTCAGTCTCTTAAACTTTCTCCTCCTCACCTTCCTCCTCCTGTCTTTCCTTCTCCTCTGTCTCTTCACCTTCCTCCTCCTCTGCCCCTTCAACTTCCTCCTCTTCCTCTTCACCATCCTCCTCCTTTTCACCTTCCTCCTCCTCCTCCTCCTCCTCACCATCCTCCTCCTCTTCTGTCTCTTCATCTTCCTCTGAAAACTGAGCAGCTAAATGGAATTAGTTCAGTAACTAGAGTGTCGATCCCCCAGGACATCCATACAGTCGACCCTAGCCACTACCCTCCATATTTTGTATTGGCTATGCCTTTAAGGGATCCGTCCCCTTTTCCCAACATACCCAATTCTAACTGCCTGGAGCTCAGGACCTGAAGCAAGGATATGCATATCCTTGTTTTTTTTTCTTTTTCTTTTTTTGACCTTTATTTAACCAGGCAAGTCAGTTAAGAACATATTCTTATTTTCAATGACGGCCTGGGAACAGTGGGTTAACTGCCTGTTCAGGGGCAGAACGACAGATTTGTACCTTGTCAGCTCGGGGGTTTGAACTCACAACCTTCCGGTTACTAGTCCAACGCTCTAAGTTCATGGAAATGTGAAATGAATGTAGGAGAATATAACACATTAGATCTGGTAAAATATAATACAAAGAAAAAAACAACCGTTCTTTTGTAATTTGTTTGTACCATCAACTTTGAAATGCAAGAGAAAGGCCATAATGTATTATTCCAGCCCAGCTGCGATTTAGATTTTGGCCACTAGATGGAAGCAGTGTATGTGGAAAGGTTTAGACTGATCCAATGAACCATTGCATTTCTGCTCCAAATTTGGTATCAAGACTGCCCAAATGTGCCTAATTTGTTTATTAATAACTTCTCATGTTCAAAATTGTGCACTCTCCTCAATCAATAGTATGGTATTATTTCACTGTAATAGCTACTGTGAATTCGACAGTGCAGTTAGATTAACAAGAATTTAAGCTTTCTGTCATGAAGAATTATGCCAAGAAGCATTACGACCATCATAATCATATGAGCCAGATAGGCCTATCACGTACATGTCCTTATGTCAGTCATCAGTCACATAGAGGGTGTCTTGTCCCGCTCCTGAAATCTGCTCCTACGTTCATCCCAGTCATCAGCAACAGAGCAGTGGTGCAGGTGCATGTCTGACATCCAATGTGTGAGCAAATATACAATGAGAATTGAATATGGTCAATAAGAAAATATACAACCATATATTACATAAATATACTGTAAGCTATGGTGGAATGGAATGTTTTGCCTCGTGTGGAAGGCTTTGACACTCTTATGTAGGTGTCATAACCAGCCATAACAGTGACACAATGCAGGACGAGGTTGTTGTGACAAATGCCACGATATTAAAGATATTCAAGATATTAATAATTACAAATTAAACTTTTTATCTGGGTCTATGAGCAAAAGTTGTTCCGGGGATGTAGGACGACGGTCCTATGTCAGAATGGTTCAGATAATAACTACAGAACGAAGCCACAATCAGCGTGAGCTTTGGTTGCGAAACATGTTCCAGAAAAGGGGCATTATGGGAAGTATGGTTTCATCTCAGTTCTAGCTTCAGGAACAGACAAGGACAGCAGCAACTGCGAATGAAGAACTTATCACTGCAGAAGTGATACCTCCTAGCCGTTGAGTTAGCAACAGCAGATGCAACGAGGTTTAGGAAGGAACAGACAGAGTATTCCGTCTATCACCCAACGACGTTACTACAACGTATCCAATTGACAACCAGAGACATTCTTCAAAGGACTCGGTTTGGCAACACGGCCTTCCATCTACCACCAACCTACTGAAGCGCAGCTCAGAGTAAATACTTATTGCATTTTCCTTTTCCAAATGGGCGGTAATTTAGAATGCATAAGATACTATATTTATGATAGCACAGCTTCTTCCCTTTGTTCCTCAGTCTTCCCCCTCTTTCACTCAAACCCAGCCCCTTTTCCTTTGTGTAACAAGCAGTCATATCTGTTCTGCCGTTAGGAACGTTTTCCTTTATGACGTCATTTGTAATCAAGTTATGATTTAATAATGTGTATGTGTAATTCTGTGTGATTATTTAGGTATTTAGTAAATAAATAATGAAACCCAATTTTGTATTGCTGATTCAAATTGTTAGCCAGGGTTCTTGCAGATAACAAAGAATTTACAACTTTCAGATGAGGCTGAAGTATGATGACGATTGATATTGACTGCAATCGATGTAAAATATTACTAGGTCTTTAAGTGTTTATTCGGAAGATAACAGCTCTATAAATATTCTTCGTGGTGCCCGACTCTCTAGTTAATTACATTTAAATGATTAGCTCAATCAGGTGATGTTAATTACAAATAAATTATTTTATAGAATAGTATGTCATATCACTTAATCTGGCCAAAGACACGACACGGGTCCTGCATTGTGTCCCACCCACACCGTTGAACAACGCAGCATTACAAGACTTCAACTATACTGTGTTGAAAATCAATTGTGGGAAAAAAAGACGGGGAGAAAAAAAAGACACTATCATTATGTCACCAGATGTTGAACCCTCGTCCCACTAAAGAGGGCATTCTCAGTGATGTTCTGGATGAAATCCATTATTAGCATCAGAGCCACACGCTCTGAAAGCGATGCTCTTTCATGATGCCTTTGAGGTGGCAAATCCTCTTGGGTCTGCCAAACAAAAGCACCAAGTCCAATCTACTTCCTTTTTTGGAAATGTACACCCACACAATAGTTCCACTGTTGAGTAAATACAATTGGTATCGCTTAGTCTGGAAAATAGACTGTGTGACTTGGAGGCAAATGGCCTTTTCTTTTGAGTGAAATGTGTACAAAGATACCGTAAAGTGTAATAATTGGGGATAATCTGGGTTCCCACTTCATTGTGGGGGTTCAGCTGAATATTTCTGAAGTTACTGTCTTATCACCAAACCAGTCCTCTGACCACTGATATTATGTTTTATTTTGATTCAAATCATGTGTAATAACTTTCATTGTTAAATTTGTTTATCTTTCACGGAATATTATTGATGTGTGATGAAGTGGACAGAGAACAAACCCCTCTTCACATGATTTAAGATAGAATTGAAGTATTATTTAGATATGATCAGTAAATGTCAAAAAATATCAAATAAATAAAAAGCTAAAAACCATAAAACCATTAACATATTGAACATGAATCTTGTTATGTAATAAACCTCCCTGTTTGTTTAGTTTATGTACTCATGTTTGTATATTTTTTAATTTTTTAATTTTTTATTTGTTGTGTTAATAATAATAATAAAAAAATTAAAAAAATTAAATGTTAAAAAATAAGAGTTATGTCATGTTAGTTATGACGAGTCAGTGCAGTGTTTTGGCACCAAGGCATGAAAGGCAACAGTTTTTTTTCAATAGACTCACTCATTTTCATGCGTGTCAGGCTGGACTGCCTCACATGACTTGTTTGAGGGTGTTGTACACTGGGACTTGTCTCTGCATTTCCTGATTAAGGACAATAAAGTGGTTCAGTTTCAGTGGCATTCGGAAAGTATTCAGACCTCTTGACCTTTTCCACGGTTTTGTAGGTTACAGCCTGATTCTAAAATTCATTAAAAAATGTGTTTTATCGTCATCAATCTACACAATACCCCATAATGACAAAAGCAAAAGTACTCAGTACTTTGGTGAAGTACCTTACTGCCTCGAGTCTTCTTGGGTATGACGCTACAAGCTGGGCACACCTGTGGGAGTTTCTCCCAGTCATCTCTGCAGATCCTCTCAAGATCTGTCAGGTTGGATGGGGAGTGTCACTGCAGGTTGGATGGGGAGTGTCCCTGCAGGTTGGATGGGGAGTGTCCCTGCAGGTTGGATGGGGAGTGTCCCTGCAGGTTGGATGGGGAGTGTCCCTGCAGGTTGGATGGGGAGTGTCCCTGCAGGTTGGATGGGGAGTGTCCCTGCAGGTTGGATGGGGAGTGTCCCTGCAGGTTGGATGGGGAGTGTCCCTGCAGGTTGGATGGGGAGTGTCCCTGCAGGTTGGATGGGGAGTGTCGCTGCAGGTTGGATGGGGAGTGTCCCTGCAGGTTGGATGGGGAGTGTCCCTGCAGGTTGGATGGGGAGTGTCCCTGCAGGTTGGATGGGGAGTGTCCCTGCAGGTTGGATGGGGAGTGTCACTGCAGGTTGGATGGGGAGTGTCCCTGCAGGTTGGATGGGGAGTGTCCCTGGGTTACTGTACAGCACTTTGATATATCAGCTGATGTCAGCTGATGTAAGAAGGTCTATACAATTTGATTTGATTTTTGACTTGCACAGCTATTTTCAGGTCTCTCCAGAGATGTTTGATCAAGTTCAAGTCCGGGCTCTGGCTGGGCCACTCAAGGACATTCAGAATCTTGCCCCGAAGCCACTCCTGCATTGTCTTGGCTGTGTGCTTAGGGTCATTGTCCTGTTGGAAGGTGAACCTTCACCCCAGTCTGAGGTCCTGAGCGCTCTGGAGCAGGTTTTCATCAAGGATCTCTCTGTACTTTGCTCATCTTCATCTTTCCCTCATTCTTGACTAGTCTCCCAGACCTTGCTGGTAAAAAACATCCCTATAGCATGATGCTACCACCACCATGCTTCACCATAGGGATGGTGCCACATTTCCTCCAGATGTGACACTTGGCATTCAGGCCAAAGAGTTCAGTCTTGGTTTAATCAGACCTGATAATCTTGTTTTCTCATGGTCTGAGAGTCTTTAGGTTCCTTTTGGCAAACTCCAAGTTGGCTGTTGTGCCTTTTACTGAGGAGTGGCTTCTGCTTGGCCACTCTACCATAAAGACCTGATTGGTGTGGCGCTGCAGAGATGGTTGTCCTTCTGGAATTTTCTCCCATCTCCACAGAGAAACTCTAGAGGTTTGTCAGAGTGACCATTGGGTTCTTGGTCACCTCCGTGACCAAGGCCCTTCTCCCCTGATTGCTCAGTTTTTCCGGGCGGACAGCTTTAGGAAGAGTCTTGGTGGTTCCAAAATGTTTACATTAAGAATGATGGAGGTCACTGTGTTCTTGGGGACCTTCAATGCTGCAGAAATGTTTTGGTACCCTTCCCCAGATCTGTGCCTCGACACAATCCTGTCTCGGAGGTCTACGGACAATTCCTTCGACCTCATGGCTTGGTTTTTGCTCTGACGTGCACTGTCAACTGTGGGACCTTATATAGACAGGTGTGTGCCTTTCCAAATCATGTCCCAATCAATTGAATTTACCACAGAGGTGAAATCCAATCAAGTTGCAGAAATGTCTTAAGGACGATCAATGGAAACAGGATACACCTGAGATCAATTTCGAGTCTCATAGCGAAGCGTCTGAATACTTATGCAAATAAGGTATTTATATATATATATATATATATATATATATATACACTTTCTATTAAAATAAATGAAGACCTGTTTTCACTTTGCCATTATGGGTTAATGTGTGTAAGGTTGAAACGTAACAACATGTTTAAAAAGGGGTCTGAATACCTTCCGAAGGCACTGAATCACTGTCAGAGATAGTAAGAGGGAAAAGAGTCAAGTGTGAGAAGAGAGTCAAGTGTGAGAAAAGAGCCAAGTGTGAGAAAAGAGTCAAGTGTGAGAAAAGAGTCAAGTGTGAGAAAAGAGTCAAGTGTGAGAAAAGAGTCAAGTGTGAGAAAAGAGTCAAGTGTGAGAAAAGAGTCAAGTGTGAGAAAAGAGTCAAGTGTGAGAAAAGAGTCAAGTGTGAGAAAAGAGTCAAGTGTGAGAAAAGAGTCAAGTGTGAGAAAAGACTCAAGTGTCAGACAAGAGTCAAGTGTGAGAAAAGAGCCAAGTTATTTTCTGGATAGAGCTGCAATACGCCACATCTTGTTCCCAGCAAAGGAGTCCAGCTCCCATTCAACTATTTCAGGCCTATCAAAATTGTAGCAGTATGTTTCGGCCTTGGGGTACCATGTCTTAGACACAACCACCAGAGCCAGAGCTCGATGACAGCAGCGCAAGAACTTTACTCGTGGAGTTGTTATTGATAGGCACGGTTTTATGTCAAATAGAATGCTTGTCCTATTGCGTTATGTCAAATAGAATGCTTGTCCTATTGCGTTATGTCAAATGGAATGCTTGTCCTATTGCTTTATGTCAAATAGAAATGCTTGTCCTATTGCGTTATGTCAAATAGGAATGCTTGTCCTATTGCGTTATGTCAAATAGAAATGCTTGTCCTATTGCGTTATGTCAAATAGAAATGCTTGTCCTATTGCGTTATGTCAAATAGAATGCTTGTCCTATTGCGTTATGTCAAATAGAAATGCTTGTCCTATTGCGTCATGTCAAATAGAAATGCTTGGCCTATTGCGTTATGTCAAATGGAATGCTTGTCCTATTGCGTTATGTCAAATGGAATGCTTGTCCTATTGCTTTATGTCAAATAGAATGCTTGTCCTATTGCATTATGTCAAATAGAAATGCTTGTCCTATTGCGTTATGTCAAATGGAATGCTTGTCCTATTGCATTGTCAAATAGAAATGCTTGTCCTATTGCGTTATGTAAAATAGAAATGCTTGTCCTATTGCGTTATGTAAAATAGAAATGCTTGTCCTATTGCGTTATGTCAAATGGAATGCTTGTCCTATTGCGTTATGTCAAATAGAATGCTTGTCCTATTGCGTTATGTCAAATAGAAATGCTTGTCCTATTGCGTTATGTCAAATAGAAATGCTTGTCCTATTGCGTTATGTCAAATAGAAATGCTTGTCCTATTGTGTTATGTAAAATAGAAATGCTTGTCGTATTGCGTTATGTCAAATAGAATGCTTGTCCTATTGCGTTATGCCAAATAGAATGCTTGTCCGATTGCGTTATGTCAAATAGGAATGCTTGTCCTATTGCGTTATGTCAAATAGAATGCTTGTCCGATTGCGTTATGTCAAATAGGAATGCTTGTCCTATTGTGTTATGTCAAATAGAATACTTGTCCGATTGCGTTATGTCAAATAGGAATGCTTGTCCTATTGCGTTATGTCAAATAGAAATGCTTGTCCTATTGCGTTATGTAAAATAGAAATGCTTGTCCTATTGCGTTATGTCAAATGGAATGCTTGTCTTATTGCGTTATGTCAAATGGAATGCTTGTCCTATTGCGTTATGTCAAATAGAAAAGCTTGTCCTATTGCGTTATGTCAAATGGAATGCTTGTCCTATTGCGTTATGTCAAATAGAAATGCTTGTCCTATTGCGTTATGTCAAATAGAAATGCTTGTCCTATTGCGTTATGTCAAATAGAAATGCTTGTCCTATTGCATTATGTCAAATAGAAATGCTTGTCCTATTGCGTTATGTCAAATAGAAATGCTTGTCCTATTGCGTTATGTCAAATAGAAATGCTTGTCCTATTGCGTTATGTCAAATAGAATGCTTGTCCTATTGCGTTATGTCAAATAGAAATGCTTGTCCTATTGCGTTATGTCAAATAGAAATGCTTGTCCTATTGCGTTATGTCAAATAGAAATGCTTGTCCTATTGCGTTATGTCAAATAGAAATGCTTGTCCTATTGCGTTATGTCAAATAGAAATGCTTGTCCTATTGCTCAGAAGACCTCAGAAAACAATTGCAGACCTCCACAAGTCTGGTTCACCCTTGGGAGCAATTTCAAACTGAAGGTACCACGTTCATCTGTACAAACAATAGTACGCAAGTATAAACAACATGGGTCCACGCAGCCGTCATACCGCTCAGGAAGGAGACGCGTTCTGTCTCCTAGAGATGAACGGACTTTGGTGCGAAAAGTGCAAATCAATCCCAGAACAACAGCAAAGGACCTTGGGAAGATGCTGGAGGAAACAGGTACAAAAGTATCTATATCCACAGTAAAACGAGTCATATATCGACATAACCTGAAAGGACCCTCAGCAAGAAAGAAGCCACTGCTCCAAAACCGCCATAAAAAATCCAGACTACAGCACATGGAGAGAAAGATCTCACCTTTTGGAGAAATGTCCTCTGGTCTGATGAAACAAAAATAGAACTGTTTGGCCATAATTACCATCATTATGTATGGAGGACCGTGAAGTACGGGGGTGACAGCATCATGCTGTGGGGGTGCTTTGCTGCAGGAGGGACTGGTGCACTTCACAAAAAAGATGGCTTCATGAGGAGGGGAAAATTATGTGGATATATTGAAGCAACATCTCAAGACATCAGTCAGGAAGCTAAAGCTTGGTCGCAAAAGGGTCTTCCAATTGAACAATGAACCCAAGCATACGGCCAAAGTTGTGGCTTAAGGACAACAAAGTCAAGGTATTGGAGTGGCCATCACAAAGCCCTGCCCTCAACCCTATAGAACATTTGTGGGCAGAACTGAAAAAGTGTGTGCGAGCAAGGAGTACTACAAACCTGACTCAGTTACACCAGCTCTGTCAGGAGGAATGGTTCAGAATTCACCCAACTTATTGTGGGAAGCTTGTGGAAGGCAACCCAAAACATTTGACCCAAAAAGGCAATGCTACCAAATTCTAATTGAGTGTATGTAAACTTCTGACCCACTGGGAAGGTGATTAAATAAATTAAAGCTGAAATAAATAATTCTCTCTACAATTGTTCTGACATTTCACATTCTTAAAATGAAGTGGTGATCCTAACTGACCTAAGACAGGGAATTTTCGCTAGTATTAAATGTCAGGAACTGTGAAAAACTGAGTTTAAATGTATTTGGCTATGATGTATGTAAACTTCCAACTTCAACTGCATATCCTTCCTACCCCATTTCTCCTTCTTCCAAATCCATTCAGCTGATGTTCTGAAAGAGTTGCAAAATCTGGACCCCTACAAATCAGCCGGGCTAGACAATCTGGACCCTTTCTTTCTAAAATTATCTGCCGACATTGATGCAACCCCTATTACTAGCCTGTTCAACCTCTCTTTCATGTCGTCTGAGATTCCCAAAGATTGGAAAGCAGCTGCGGTCATCCCCCTCTTCAAAGGGGGAGACACCCTGGACCCAAACTGCTACAGACCTACATCTATCCTACCCTGCCTTTCTAAAGTCTTCGAAAGCCAAGTAAACAAACAGATTACTGACCATTTCGAATCCCACCGCACCTTCTCCGCTGTGCAATCTGGTTTCAGCCATGCTCAAGGTCCTAAATGATATCTTAACCACCATTGATAAGAAACAATACTGTGCAGCCGTATTCATTGACCTGGCCAAGGCCTTCGACTCTGTCAATCACCACATCCTCATCGGCAGACTCGATAGCTTTGGTTTCGGAAATGATTGCCTCGCCTTGTTCACCAACTATTTCTCTGATAGAGTTCAGTGTGTCAAATCGGAGGGCGTGTTGTCTGGGCTTCTGGCAGTCTCTATGGAGGTGACACAGTGTTGTCTGGGCTTCTGGCAGTCTCTATGGGGGTGCCACAGTGTTGTCTGGGCTTCTGGCAGTCTCTATGGGGGTGCCACAGTGTTGTCTGGGCTTCTGGCAGTCTCTATGGGGGTGCCACAGTGTTGTCTGGGCTTCTGGCAGTCTCTATGGGGGTGCCACAGTGTTGTCTCAACTTCTGGCAGTCTCTATGGGGGTGCCACAGTGTTGTCTGGGCTTCTGGCAGTCTTTATGCCACAGGGTTCAATGGGCCACCTCTACGCAGACGACCCATTCTGTGTACTTCTGGCCCTTCTCTGTACACTGTGTTAACTAACCTCCAGACGAGCTTCAATACCATACAACTCTCCTTCCGTGGCCTCCAACTGCTCTTAAATACAAGTAAAACTAAATGCATGCTCTTCAACCGATCGCTGCCTCCACCTGCCCGCCCGACTAGCATCACTACTTTAGACGGTTCTGACTTAGAATATGTGGACAACTACAAATACCTAGGTGTCTGGTTAGACTGCAAACTCTCCTTCCAGACTCACATCAAACATAAATCTAAAGTTAAATCTAGAATTGGCTCCCTATTTCGCAACAAGGCCTCCTTCACTCATGCTGCCAAACATACCCTCATAAAACTGACCATCCTACCGATCCTCGACTTCGGCGATGTCATTTACAAAATAGTCTCCAATACTCTACTCAATAAATTGGATGCAGTCTATCACAGTGCCATCCGTTTTGTCCCCAAAGCCCTATATACTACCCACCACTGCGACCTGTATGCTGTCGTTGGCTGGCCCTCGCTTCGTACTCGTCGCCAAGACCCTGCTAGGTAAAGTCCCCCCTATCTCAGCTCACTGGTCACCATAGCAGCACCCACCAGTAGCACGCGCTCCAGCAGGTATATCTCTCTGGCCACCCCCAAAACCAATTCTTCCTTTGGCCGCCTCTCCTTCCAGTTCTCTGCTGCCAATGACTGGAACGAACTACAAAAATCTCTGAAACTGGATACACTCACTAGCTTTAAGCACCAGCTGTCAGAGCAGCTCACATATTACTGCACCTGTACATAGCCCATCTATAATTTATCCCAAACAACTACCTCTCCCCCTACTGTATTTATTTATTTATTTATTTTGCTCCTTTGCACCCCATTATTTCTATCTCTACTTTGCACATTCTTCCACTGCAAATCTACCATTCCAGTGTTTTACTTGCTATATTGTATTTACTTTGCCACCATGGCCTTTTTTTGCCTTTACCTCCCTTATCTCACCTCATTTGCTCACATTGTATATAGACTTATTTTTCTACTGTATTATTGACTGTATGTTTGTTTTACTCCATGTGTCACTCTGCGTTGTTGTTTGTGTCGAACTGCTTTGCTTTATCTTGGCCAGGTCGTAATTGTAAATGAGAACTTGTTCTCAACTTGCCTACCTGGTTAAATAAAGGTCCTTTGGAATTGTTTTTTCCCCTCATCAATCTATACACAATTATATATATTTTTTAAATAATAGAAAATAATATATATATTTCAGTTTGAATACTTTCTGAATGCACTGTATACACACAGATTAGCCAAAACATTAAGAACACCTGCTCTTTCCATGACAGACTGACCAGGTGACAGCTATGATCCCTTATTGATTTAACTTTTTGTAACTTGTTAAATCCACTTCAAATCAATGTAGATGAAGGGGATGAGACAGGGTAAATACGTTTTTATTTTAAGCCTTGAGGCAATTGAGACATCATTTTTATATGTGTGCCTTTGAGGGTGAATGGGCAAGACAAAAGATTTAAGTGTCTTTAAACCGGGTTTGGTAGTAGGTGCCAGGAGCACCGGTTTGTGTCAAGAACTGCAACGCTGCTGGGTTTTTCATGCTCAACAGTGTATCTAGAACGGTCCACCACCCAAAGGACATCCAGCCAACTTGTCACAACTGTGGGAAGCAATGGAGTATGGAGCTCGATATTAGGAAGGTGTTCTTAATGTTTTGTACACTCAAGTGTTTTTCAAATTGTATGTTGTGACCTTTATATAGATAACAGATTGACTGTCATTGTCAGTTTTGTATTGTGTCATAAATATCAATTCAGGTATGAATTCTACGTTTTGAAGCCTTTTTTCAAATGGAAGAATTTCAAAGGACTTTCATGCAATCGACAGCTTGATGTAGTCGTGAATATGGGACCAATCAACAGCTTGATGTAGTCGTGAATATGGGACCAATCAACAGCTTGATGTAGTCGTGAATATGGGACCAATCAACAGCTTGATGTAGTCGTGAATATGGGACCAATCAACAGCTTGATGTAGTCGTGAATATGGGACCAATCAACAGCTGTAGTCGTGAATATGGGACCAATCAGCAGCTTGATGTAGTCGTGAATATGGGACCAATCAACAGCTTGATGTAGTCGTGAATATGGGACCAATCAACAGCTGTAGTCGTGAATATGGGACCAATCAGCAGCTTGATGTAGTCGTGAATATGGGACCAATCAACAGCTGTAGTCGTGAATATGGGACCAATCAACAGCTTGATGTAGTCGTGAATATGGGACCAATCAGCAGCTTGATGTAGTCGTGAATATGGGACCAATCAGCAGCTTGATGTAGTCGTGAATATGGGACCAATCAACAGCTTGATGTAGTCGTGAATATGGGACCAATCAGCAGCTTGATGTAGTCGTGAATATGGGACCAATCAACAGCTTGATGTAGTCGTGAATATGGGACCAATCAGCAGCTTGATGTAGTCGTGAATATGGGACCAATCAACAGCTTGATGTAGTCGTGAATATGGGACCAATCAGCAGCTTGATGTAGTCGTGAATATGGGACCAATCAACAGCTGTAGTCGTGAATATGGGACCAATCAACAGCTTGATGTAGTCGTGAATATGGGACCAATCAACAGCTTGATGTAGTCGTGAATATGGGACCAATCAACAGCTTGATGTAGTCGTGAATATGGGACCAATCAACAGCTTGATGTAGTCGTGAATATGGGACCAATCAACAGCTTGATGTAGTCGTGAATATGGGACCAATCAACAGCTTGATGTAGTCGTGAATATGGGACCAAATATGAAACTTTGTATTACTTTTTAATACACATGAAAGTGAATTTGTCCCAGTACAGAAGGACAGGCTCACTCACTGAGTGGTTTGATTTCCCACTAACCAAACTGTGCCTGTGTGTGGGTGGGTGCGTGTGTGTGTGTGTGTGTGCGCATGTGTGCGCGCGTGTGTGTGCGTGTATGTGTGTGGACAGCTAACAGTTGGTGTCTGCTGGCTTGTTGTATCAGATCTGCGGTCTGCTGGTACACTGACATCATGCTCTGGGTTTGACTAGTACAGTCTGGTTCGATAACAAGCATACTAAATGTTCATGAATTTGTAGTGGGTTATTTTTCTTCTTATTTTTAAACAACTAATTTAATCATTTGAATTCCATTTTCCTTATTTTTTTGGGGGGGGGGGGTGAGCTCTGTGAGCATATTGAATAGTTTCTCAGAGATAAATCAGATCAAGCCTGAACTGTGCCATGTAAGTAGCAAATTGTAGTTTCCAACAAGAACGAATGTCTACATAGTTAGTGCAGAAAACGTAGTAATTAACTACAATGACCATAATCCTTTTGCGGGCCAGTGTTTCTTTTACACCTGCTCTGTTAGGTGTCAAGCATGACTGAAAATACATAATCTAAGTGATTATTTAACTGTTATTCAACAGTCATAAAAGTAAAAGCCTTATTTACTTTGAATTACTACTAAAATAGTGATTTTGTCAGACAGCAGCTCCACAGAGATGAGATGACTTAAATAAAAGTAATCAAAGAAAACAGATGTAATATACACAATCACTTTAATATTTTATTAAAACGTGAATAAATGAGAGGGTAGTTAATAAATGATAAGCAGTAATGGACCAGTCACTACCTGTCATGCCCTGACCATGGAGAGCCATTGTTTCTCTATGGTGTAGTAGGTCAGGGCGTGACTGGGGGGATAGTCTAGTTTATTATTTCTATGTGGGGTTCTAGTTTAAAATGTCTATGTTGGTGATTATGTTGGTGATTTGTATGGTTCCCAATTAGAGGCAGCTGGTAATCGTTGTCTCTAATTGGGGATCATATTTAAGTAGTTATTGTTCCCAACTGTGTTTGTGGGATCTTGTTTATGTTTAGTTTAAGTAGTTATTGTTTTGTGCACCACGTCATCACGTTCTTTGTTGTTTTGTTACTTCAATAAATAAGAACCCAGATCACGCTGCAGGTTGGTCCGAGTATGAATGAAGTTCGTGACACATGGCATCATGGGACTTTTAGTAACGTTTTTTTCTCTGTGTTACACGATTCAAGTCACAAAAATGGAAAGTGCAAAAAAATAAATAAAAATGAAGCAAAACCAAAATTCGAAAACGGTGATAATTTTTTAAGTACTCGAACCGAAACGAACCACAGACAATGACTAATCGCTACGCACTATGAATTTTAAAAGACTTTCGTTAACTTGTTTTCTCTTTCACCAATAAGGAGAACATCAATGTGTACTTTGTGTTATGGATTTATGATGAACTGTTTATAATACTTAATTTATTTGAGGAATGTACCCCTGCACATTGACTAAGGCACTGACACTGACCTGTATGTATTTCATTCCCATGTTTCTTTGTGTCACATCTTCAGTCATTTTATTTTAATTCTATTGACCTGTATTATAACTATTATCGGTGGATAATTATTATTATTATTGTAAGAATTTCACTGTTTTACACTTGTTGTATCCTGTGGAAAATACATGTGGAATCTCATAGGGCGGTGTGTGTGTATATAGAGAAGTCAATTAAATCTATGCAGTGTGTTCACACACACACACACACACACAGACACTAACACACACACACACTAACACACACACACACTAACACAGACACTAACACAGACACTAACACAGACACTAACACAGACACTAACACAGACACTAACACAGACACTAACACAGACACTAACACAGACACTAACACAGACACTAACACAGACACTAACACAGACACTAACACAGACACTAACACAGACACTAACACAGACACAAACACAGACACAGACACAGACACACACACACACACACACACACACACACACACAGCATTAGTGAGAAATATCATTACCACTGCATTTCTGAACAACAGACCATCTTGGATTTCTTTATTCTTTTCTTGCTATTTAATATATATTATATTATAATGTATTTTATTTGTTCTTCTGTTTTTTGTGTTTAAAATAGTGTTATAATCATGTTTATCTGAGAACAATGATAGAAGCCTTCCAGGAGAACATAATTAAATAATAATAATAGTTTTTTATTTTTATCTTTATTTAACTAGGCAAGTCAGTTAATTAAGAACAAATTCTTATTTTTAATGACGGCCTACCGGGGAACAATGGGTTAAACTGCCTTGTTCAGGGGGCAGAACGACATATTTTTACCTCGTCAGCTCGGGGATTCAATCCAGAAACCTTTCGGTTGCTAGTTCAAACCACTAGGCTACCTGCCGCCCCTCCACTCTAACCACTAGGCTACCTGCCGCCCCTCCACTCTAACCACTAGGCTACCTGCCACCCCTACACTCTAACCACTAGGCTACCTGCCGCCCCTCCACTCTAACCACTAGGCTACCTGCCGCCCCTACACTCTAACCACTAGGCTACCTGCCGCCCCTCCACTCTAACCACTAGGCTACCTGCCGCCCCTCCACTCTAACCACTAGGCTACCTGCCGCCCCTCCACTCTAACCACTAGGCTACCAGCCGCCCCTCCACTCTAACCACTAGGCTACCTGCCACCCCTCCACTCTAACCACTAGGCTACCTGCCACCCCTCCACTCTAACCACTAGGCTACCTGCCACCCCTCCACTCTAACCACTAGGCTACCTGCCGCCCCTCAACTCTAACCACTAGGCTACCTGCCGCCCTACACTCTAACTACTAGGCTACCTGCCGCCCCTACACTCTAACCACTAGGCTACCTGCCACCCCTCCACTCTAACCACTAGGCTACCTGCCGCCCCTCCACTCTAACCACTAGGCTACCTGCCGCCCCTCCACTCTAACCACTAGGCTACCTGCCGCCCTCCACTCTAACCACTAGGCTACCTGCCTCCCTACACTCTAACCACTAGGCTACCTGCCGCCCCTCCACTCTAACCACTAGGCTACCTGCCGCCCCTCCACTCTAACCACTAGGCTACCTGCCGCCCCTCCACTCTAACCACTAGGCTACCTGCCGCCCCTCCACTCTAACCACTAGGCTACCTGCCGCCCCTCCACTCTAACCACTAGGCTACCTGCCGCCCTCCACTCTAACCACTAGGCTACCTGCCTCCCTACACTCTAACCACTAGGCTACCTGCCGCCCCTCCACTCTAACCACTAGGCTACCTGCCTCCCCTACACTCTAACCACTAGGCTACCTGCCGCCCTACACTCTAACCACTAGGCTACCTGCCGCCCCTCCACTCTAACCACTAGGCTACCTGCCGCCCCTCCACTCTAACCACTAGGCTACCTGCCGCCCCTACACTAACTACTAGGCTACCTGCCGCCCCTACACTCTAACCACTAGGCTACCTGCCGCCCTCCACTCTAACCACTAGGCTACCTGGCGCCCCTCCACTCTAACCACTAGGCTACCTGCCGCCCCTACACTCTAACCACTACGCTACCTGCCGCCACTCCACTCTAACCACTAGGCTACCTGCCGCCCCTCCACTCTAACCACTAGGCTACCTGCCGCCCCTCCACTCTAACCACTAGGCTACCTGCCGCCCCTACACTCTAACCACTACGCTACCTGCCGCCACTCCACTCTAACCACTAGGCTACCTGCCGCCCCTCCACTCTAACCACTAGGCTACCTGCCACCCCTCCACTCTAACCACTAGGCTACCTGCCTCCCCTACACTCTAACCACTAGGCTACCTGCCGCCCCTCCACTCTAACCACTAGGCTACCTGCCTCCCCTACACTCTAACCACTAGGCTACCTGCCGCCCCTACACTCTAACCACTAGGCTACCTGCCGCCCCTCCACTCTAACCACTAGGCTACCTGCCGCCCCTCCACTCTAACCACTAGGCTACCTGCCGCCCCTACACTAACTACTAGGCTACCTGCCGCCCCTACACTCTAACCACTAGGCTACCTGCCGCCCCTCCACTCTAACCACTAGGCTACCTGGCGCCCTCCACTCTAACCACTAGGCTACCTGCCGCCCCTACACTCTAACCACTACGCTACCTGCCGCCACTCCACTCTAACCACTAGGCTACCTGTCGCCCCTCCACTCTAACCACTAGGCTACCTGCCACCCCTCCACTCTAACCACTAGGCTACCTGCCGCCCCTACACTCTAACCACTACGCTACCTGCCGCCACTCCACTCTAACCACTAGGCTACCTGCCGCCCTCCACTCTAACCACTAGGCTACCTGCCACCCCTCCACTCTAACCACTAGGCTACCTGCCGCCCTCCACTCTAACCACTAGGCAACCTGCCACCCTCCACTCTAACCACTAGGCTACCTGCCGCCCCTACACTCTAACCACTAGGCTACCTGCCACCCCTCCACTCTAACCACTAGGCTACCTGCCACCCCTCCACTCTAACCACTAGGCTACCTGCCACCCCTCCACTCTAACCACTAGGCTACCTGCCACCCCTACACTCTAACAACTAGACTACCTGCCTCCCCTACACTCTAACCACTAGGCTACCTGCCACCCCTACACTCTAACCACTAGGCTACCTGCCGCCCTCCACTCTAACCACTAGGCTACCTGCCACCCCTCCACTCTAACCACTAGGCTACCTGCCGCCCCTCCACTCTAACCACTAGGCTACCTGCCACCCCTCCACTCTAACCACTAGGCTACCTGCCACCCCTCCACTCTAACCACTAGGCTACCTGCCACCCCTCCACTCTAACCACTAGACTACCTGCCACCCCTCCACTCTAACCACTAGGCTACCTGCCACCCCTCCACTCTAACCACTAGGCTACCTGCCGCCCCTCCACTCTAACCACTAGGCTACCTGCCACCCCTCCACTCTAACCACTAGGCTACCTGCCACCCCTCCACTCTAACCACTAGGCTACCTGCCACCCCTCCACTCTAACCACTAGGCTACCTGCCACCCCTCCACTCTAACCACTAGGCTACCAGCCGCCCCTCCACTCTAACCACTAGGCTACCTGCCACCCCATTCTCTCAAGTCGTCCTATAATAATGTGGCCACAGTCCTTTCAGGAAGTATTCATACCTTTTGACTTATTCCACATTTCGTTACAACCTGATTTCAAAATGAATCTGTTTCTGTCACATATCTCACTTCGCCCCATAAAGACAAAGTGAAAACATGTTTAAAAAAAACTTTTTTAGCAGATCTATTGAAACAGAAATATCTCATTTACATCAGAATTCACACCCCTGAGACAATACATATTAGAATCACCTTTATCAATGATTACAGCTGGGAGTCTTTCTGGGTCAGTCTCTAAGAGCTGGGAGTCTTTCTGGGTCAGTCTCTAAGAGCTGGGAGTCTTTCTGGGTCAGTCTCTAAGAGCTGGGAGTCTTTCTGGGTCAGTCTCTAAGAGCTGGGAGTCTTTCTGGGCCAGTCTCTAAGAGCTGGGAGTCTTTCTGGGTCAGTCTCTAAGAGCTGTGAGTCTTTGTGCGTCAGTCTCTAAGAGCTGGGAGTCTTTCTGGGTCAGTCTCTAAGAGCTGGGAGTCTTTCTGGGTCAGTCTCTAAGAGCTGGGAGTCTTTCTGGGTCAGTCTCAAAGAGCTGGGAGTCTTTCTGGGTCAGTCTCTAAGAGCTGTGAGTCTTTCTGGGTCAGTCTCTAAGAGCTGGGAGTCTTTCTGGGTCAGTCTCTAAGAGCTGGGAGTCTTTGTGCGTCAGTCTCTATGAGCTGGGAGTCTTTCTGGGTCAGTCTCTAAGAGCTGGGAGTCTTTCTGGGTCAGTCTGGCGGGTAAGAGCGTTGGGCCAGTAACCGTCCCTACGGTTACTGGCCATACGTAGAATGTATGCACACATGACTGTAAGTCGCTTTGGATAAAAGCGTCTGCTAAATGGCATATATTATTATTATTAACCGAAAGGTTGCTGGATCGAATCCCCAAGCTGAAAACCTACAGACCTCCAGAAAATAGAACTAGAAATGTAAAGTTTGTTAGAAATTAGACAGTGTATATATGAAATAGGATGTGACTTTTCAGGTCTTTCTAGGTATTAATACGTCTTACACAATTCAATTTACTTAAAACAAAGTGCAATCGAGAAGGTCTAGACTTTTGTCAATTATGGTTTCATTGTTAGTTCAGGATCACATCAAAATAACGCCATGGACACGATGACCATTTTGCTTAGCCAGTACGCTACACGGAATGAGAAAATGTCAAAAGGCTTTGAAAATATATTTGAATGCTGTCTGGTGAGAGATAGGGCCGTTTAAAAGTTGAAAAGTGATGAGAAGTACAAGGGTAAATAACATTCACACGGGGTCCAAGAGAGAACACACACAGACACGCGCACACACACACACACACACACACACACACACACACACACACACACACACACACACACACACACACACACACACACACACACACACACACACACACACACACACACACACACACACACACACACACACACACACACACACAAATCTGATCAAAGCTAAGCTCACAATTCACTTTGGGCTGCGGTCCTTTCAGACTTTCTACGTTTTC
This sequence comes from Oncorhynchus keta, assembly GCF_023373465.1. Classification (NCBI taxonomy): domain Eukaryota; kingdom Metazoa; phylum Chordata; class Actinopteri; order Salmoniformes; family Salmonidae; genus Oncorhynchus; species Oncorhynchus keta. The sequence continues at coordinate 1,242,144 of NC_068426.1, forward strand.
TCTTAAATTTCTTCTTCTCTTTCTTTGTGGACAATCATCTTTCCGGAAACAAGGCTTATTGGTTACAATTGACATGTCAATCCCCTCTCTTTCTCTCTCTCGCTCTCTCTTTATCTCTCTCCCTTTCTCTCAGACAGATAGACAGACAGGTGGGAAAGCAGGCAGGCAGTCAGACAGACAGATAGACCTGATCACAACAACAATGGATGGATTACCTCACAGATGAAGAGAGGGGATGAACTTGACAACAATGGATGGATTACCTCACAGATGAAGAGATGAAGAGAGAGGGGGATGAATTTGACAAAGGAAAGCAAGAGACAGACAATGTTGAGCGGCGGCTGGAGGAAATAAGGGATGAGCAGTGGCTGGAGGAAATAAGGGATGAGCAGTGGCTGGAGGAAATAAATGATGACCAGTGGATGGAGGAAATAAGGGATGAGCCGCGGCTGGAGGAAATAAGGGATGAGTAGTGGATGGAGGAAATAAGGGATGAGCTGCGGCTGGAGGAAATAAGGGATGAGTAGTGGATGGAGGAAATAAGGGATGAGCTGCGGCTGGAGGAAATAAGGGATGAGTAGTGGATGGAGGAAATAAGGGATGAGCGGCGGCTGGAGGAAATAAGGGATGAGTAGTGGATGGAGGAAATAAGGGATGAGCTGCGGCTGGAGGAAATAAGGGATGAGCGGCTGGAGGAAATAAGGGATGAGCTGCGGCTGGATGAAATAAAGGATGAGCAGTGGCTGGAGGAAATAAATGATGACCAGTGGATGGAGGAAATAAGGGATGAGCCGCGGCTGGAGGAAATAAGGGATGAGTAGTGGATGGAGGAAATAAGGGATGAGCTGCGGCTGGAGGAAATAAGGGATGAGTAGTGGATGGAGGAAATAAGGGATGAGCGGTGGCTGGAGGAAATAAGGGATGAGCCGCGGCTGGAGGAAATAAGGGATGAGCGGTGGCTGGAGGAAATAAGGGATGAGCGGCGGCTGGAGGAAATAAGGGATGAGCGGTGGCTGGAGGAAATAAAGGATGAGCTGTGGCTGGAGGAAATAAGGGATGAGCTGCGGCTGGAGGAAATAAGGGATGAGTAGTGGATGGAGGAAATAAGGGATGAGCTGTGGCTGGAGGAAATAAGGGATGAGCTGTGGCTGGAGGAAATAAGGGATGAGCTGCGGCTGGAGGAAATAAGGGATGAGTAGTGGATGGAGGAAATAAGGGATGAGTAGTGGATGGAGGAAATAAGGGATGAGTAGTGGATGGAGGAAATAAGGGATGAGCCGCGGCTGGAGGAAATAAGGGATGAGCGGCGGCTGGAGGAAATAAGGGATGAGCGGTGGCTGGAGGAAATAAGGGATGAGCGGCGGCTGGAGGAAATAAGGGATGAGCTGTGGCTGGAGGAAATAAAGGTATCGATTGTTTAGATGAAATTTGAGGAGGAAAAAAAACAATCCTTCCATCTTTCTGTTGTGATGTGACGTGACAGTTTTTGTGGTGTGTGGGTAACAAGATATTACAGTCTGACTTCACGACCCGACCTCCGTGGACAAACGTCTATTTTTGACGAGTAAACTGACTTAGTCTCCCATGAGGTTCTGTGACAAACGTCACAAAATGTAGGCAAACAGAAACAGCTCTAGTCATGAATTCTGACTGGTTAAGTCAAGGATTGGGGAAGGGAAGAAGCTCTAGACATGAATTCTGACTGGTCTTGCTAAATTGTTGTGGATCGATGATGGAGGGGTCTAAGCCACGAGCTCCGGGTCTGAGATCTGTGAGTTCAACCCCAGTTTATTTTTCGTGCCCCTGAATGGCCGGTTTTGACAGCCTCTCCCGAAGCCCTGGGGACCTGCACAAACGTCAAATTTAGCCTTGGATCTGGAGTGATCTCTTTGGTGTGTGTGTGTGTGCTTATGTGTGTTCGCTGTAAAACCACAAAATATCTGGACACACACACACACACACACACACTTGGGGCCACTAGAGGCTAATAAAACCTGAGAGGAGGTCTCATTACAGGGAGCTACTAGATGGCCCTGATTTACCCGAACGTCACATCCGTTTGGTATGTTGCCCTTGTGAATTCTTTGTTTTAGTCCGTTTTATTTTTTTTTATACCATTTGGGTTTAGTGTTTGGATTAGCATTTTGGATTAGCATAGCCCGCTGGCTAGTGCTAGCCTACCAATGCATTTATACATGGCTTTTATTTTATTTTATACAAATGCGATAGTTTCGAAATGATTTCCACGCAGAAGGAAGGAGGAAGAGTGAAACTGATCTGCCCTAAACGCTTCAAATGCATCTAGTTGCTTCGGGAACAGATTCTCCAGTTGCTAAAGCACAGCTGTGGCAGAAGCAGGACCTGCTATCAAACTTCACCGACCTATATGCATCTAGTTGCTTCGGGAACAGATTCTCCAGTTGCTAAAGCACAGCTGTGGCAGAAGCAGGACCTGCTATCAAACTTCACCGACCTATATGCATCTAGTTGCTTCGGGAACAGATTCTCCAGTTGCTAAAGCACAGCTGTGGCAGAAGCAGGACCTGCTATCAAACTTCACCGACCTATATGCATCTAGTTGCTTCGGGAACAGATTCTCCAGTTGCAAAAGCACAGCTGTGGCAGAAGCAGGACCTGCTATCAAACTTCACCGACCTATATGCATCTAGTTGCTTCGGGAACAGATTCTCCAGTTGCAAAAGCACAGCTGTGGCAGAAGCAGGACCTGCTGTCAAACTTCACCGACCTATATGCATCTAGTTGCTTCGGGAACAGATTCTCCAGTTGCTAAAGCACAGCTGTGGCAGAAGCAGGACCTGCTATCAAACTTCACCGACCTATATGCATCTAGTTGCTTCAGGAACAGATTCTCCAGTTGCTAAAGCACAGCTGTGGCAGAAGCAGGACCTGCTATCAAACTTCACCGACCTATATGCATCTAGTTGCTTCGGGAACAGATTCTCCAGTTGCTAAAGCACAGCTGTGGCAGAAGCAGGACCTGCTATCAAACTTCACCGACCTATATGCATCTAGTTGCTTCGGGAACAGATTCTCCAGTTGCTAAAGCACAGCTGTGGCAGAAGCAGGACCTGCTATCAAACTTCACCGACCTATATGCATCTAGTTGCTTCGGGAACAGATTCTCCAGTTGCTAAAGCACAGCTGTGGCAGAAGCAGGACCTGCTGTCAAACTTCACCGACCTATAGCTGCATCACTTCCTACAGCCAGGGTGTCAATGAGTCGTGCGGCGTTGATCTGTTCCAGTCCAGCGGACAGATGGTAAACTCAACTCCGCTGCCCCTGGGAGACTGGTCACTAGCCAAACACAGGAGGTCGGGAGGAAGGCAGTCTGGTCGGTCTCCATCTATCCTGGAAAAACCCATCCGGTTATCAAACAGTTTTGCCCTGCTGGAGGCAGACCTACCAGCCCCGGGAGTCAGCTTTGATCCTGGGATTTTACAAATAGCCGGCAGCCGGACACAAGCCACAACCTCTGTCCATACCGCCAGCCTAGCACACCTCCGGATGCCATCCACTGCGGGGAGTCAGGCTAGCCTGGCTCGAAGCCCCAAATCCATCCTGCCCACAGTTCTGGGCAATTAATCAAATTTTGGCACCATCGTCACTCACACTGGGTTTAATGACATTCTCTTTAGGCTTGGAACAGAGCGAGGACTACAAAACTCTTATGACTACAGTGCCCGATTTCCTGCATTATATTTACTGGTAGTTACTGATCAACATGTTTACATGACTTCATTCATTTCCATTTTAGAAGTTACAACACCAACATAACATGACTGTTCTAGGAGAAGAGCAAATCAGTAGAACCTACACATCTCCCCTTGTCCAAATAGCCATAGGGTGGACACTCTGTTTAAATGGCCATGGGGTTGTCCATAGGGTGGACACTCTGTTTAAATGGCCATGGGGTTGTCCATAGGGTGGACACTCTGTTTAAATGGCCATGGGGTTGTCCATAGGGTGGACACTCTGTTTAAATGGCCATGGGGTTGTCCATAGGGTGGACACTCTGTTTAAATGGCCATGGGGTTGTCCATAGGGTGGACACTCTGTTTAAATGGCCATGGGGTTGAGTTAGACGTTCAAAAGATTCACACATTTTGATTCGCACATTGTGATTGTACACAGCAAATTGGCCAGTGTTACCTAGTGTTGATTTTTTCAGTGTAACATTTTCAGTGTTGATGCAGGAGTTTAATGCACTCTGTTACAGTGAAATGAACACTCGGTGGTGTAAGAGAACCACCGTTTTGGTGTTAATAACCAGTGTTGCGTATGAGAGTGTGAATGTGTACATTTTACTCTGTGGAGAGTTAAACATTCCCATCAACACCACCACCACCATTATCAGATTTCCCAGAATGCTGTACTGCAGCTAGATTTTTTTTTTGGGACTGTTTTTAATATTTGTTTTTACATGTACATTTGATTGATTATACTACCAAAAACTGAATAACATACATTTTTCTAAACTAATCCAATCAATTAGCTAGATTTACTGCCTCCATTACTGAAATGTTTGTTCCTAACTCTGACAGTCATTCTGAACGCAGGTTAAGGGTGAATAAAAATTCCAACAACCAGCATAGTTATAAGCCCACAGGACTTATAATAGACAAATTCAACTACCATCTCTCGTCCACTAAGAAATACAGTTGTGGGTGGTAACTATACAATTCACTCGAAAAGCCAAGTCACACTGGGAAATTATATGGGAGGCGTAGCTAAGTGCGGGCGTGGCTTTCACATAGTTATTCTTGGCGGCCTGTGAGTGGAAGTGTTGTACCAGTTTAAGTGGTCTATTGTTATGTTTAGAACTGTTGAAGTGTGTTCCTTCTACAGTGTTCCCTGTTCCCTGTTCCCTGTTCCCTGCAGTGCAAACCTTGTGTGAATAGAACACTTCATTAGAATGTCTAGTTACAATTAATGCAACAGTCAGTGTTTGACCTGGCTCCACTGTTTATTGTTTTATTTTTTAAATTAACAGAAACATTTTTGTACAAACAGTCTTTACAATGTCTTCGATGTCAGCAGTTTATTTTAGTATGCGATGTTCAGACAGACACAGAAGTAGCAAACAGAATAACAGGAGTCTCATCCGAACCATCTCTTCACCTTGTTTTAGCACACAGACTGGAATATGTTATGGGATTTAGCCGATGGCATTGAGGAGTACACCACGTCAGTCACCGGCTTCATCAATATGTGCATCGATGACATCGTCCCCACAGTGACCGTGCGTACATATCCCAACCAGAAGCCATGGATTACAGGCAACATCCGCATCGAGCTAAAGGCTAGAGCTGCCGCTTTCAAGGAGCGGGAGACTAATCTGGAAGCTTATAAAGAAATCCTGCTCCTCCCTCAGAGGAACCATCAAACAACCAAAGCGTCAATACAGGATTAAGACTGAATCCTACTACACCAGCTCTGATGCTCGTTGGATGTGGCAGGGCTGTCACGTTCTGACCATAGTTCTTTTGTGTTTTCCTTGTTTTAGTGTTGGTCAGGACGTGAGCTGGGTGGGCATTCTATGTCGTGTGTCTAGTTTGTCCGTTTCTATGTATGGCCTGATATGGTTCTCAATCAGAGGCAGGTGTTAGTCATTGTCTCTGATTGGGAACCATATTTAGGTAGCCTGTTTTGTGTTGCGGTTTGTGGTTGTTTCCGTGTCTGTGTTTGTTCACCACACGGTGCTGTTCACGTTACGTTTATTGTTTTTGTATGGAGTGTTCAGTTTATGTGTTTAAATGAATAACCATGGACACTTACCACGCCGCATATTGGTCCTCCGATCCTTCTCGCCTCTCCTCTTCAGACGAAGAGGAGTAAAACCATTACAAGGGCTTGAAAACTATTACGGACTACAAAGGGAAACCCAGACGCGAGCTGCCCAGTGACGCGAGCCTATCAGATGAGCTAAATGTATTTTATTCTCGCTTTGAAGCAAGCAACACTGAATCATGCACGAGAGCACCAGCTGTTCTGGATGACTATGTGATAACGCTCTCAGTAGCCGATGTGAACAAAAACTTTAACCTTTTGTAACTAGGGGGCAGTATTTTCATTTTTGGATAAAAAACGTTCCCGTTTTAAACGGGATATTTTGTCACGACAAGATGCTCGACGATGCATATAATTGACAGCTTTGGATAGAAAACACTCTGCCGTTTCCAAAACTGCAAGATATTGTCTGAGTGCAACAGACCTGATGTTACAGGCGAAACCCAGATAAAAATCCAACCAGGAAGTGCCCCACATTTTGAAAGCCCTGCATGCCAATGACTCCTTATATGGCTGTGAATTGGCTACGAATGAGCTTACGCTTTCTACGTATTCCCCAAGGTGTCTACAGCATTGTGACGTCTTTTTATGCATTTATGTTGAAGAATAGCCGTAAGGGAACACATTGAGCAGAAAATCTTGCGTAAAGTACACAAGTAGTCATTTTTCCAATCGCTTCTTATGAGAAACCAATTGTCCCGGTGGATATTTTATCGAATAGATATGTAAAAAAAAACACCTTGAGGATTGATTCTAAACAACGTTTGCCATGTTTCTGTCGATATTATGGAGCTAATTTGGAAAAAAGTTTGGCGTTGTAGTGACTGCATTTTCCGGTCGATTTCTCAGCCAAACGTGAAGAACAAACGGAGCTATTTCGCCTACAAAATAATATTTTTTGAAAAAAAAGAACATTTGCTATCTAACTGGGAGTCTCCTGAGTGAAAACATTCGAAGTTCTTCTAAGGTAAATGATTTAATTGGATTGCTTTTCTTATTTTCGTGAAAATGTTGCCTGCTGCCTGCAGAGCCTAGCATAGCATTATGCCATGATAAACTTACACAAATGCTTGTCTAGCGTTGGCTGTAAAGCATATTTTGAAAATCTGAGATGAGTGTGATTAACAAAAGGCTAAGCTGTGTCTCAATATATTTAATTTGTGATTTTCATGAATAGGAACATTTTCTAGGGATATTTATGGCCGCTGCGTTATGCTAATTAGTTTGAGGCTATGATTACGCTCCCGCATGCGGGGTGGGTAGTATCAGGAAGTTAAACAGGTCAACATTCACAAAGCCGATGGGCCAGACGGATCACCAGGACGTATACCCAAATCATGTGCGGACCAACTGGTAAGTGTCTTCATTGAAGGTAACATGCCTAACTGATTACCGCCCGTAGTACTCACGTCGGCAGCCATGAAGTGCTTTGAAAGGCTGGTCATGGCTCACATCAACAGCATCCTCCCGGACACCCTAGACCCACTCCAATTCACATACCACCCCAACAGATCCACAGATGACGCAATCTCAATTGCTCTCCATACTGCCCTTTCTCACCTGGACAAAAGGAACACCTATGAGAGAATACTGTTCACTGTCTACAGCTCAGCATTCAACACCATAGTGCCCACGAAGCTCATCACTAAGCTAATTACTCTGGGACTAAACATCTCCCTCTGCAACTGGATCCGGGGCTTCCTGAAGGCCCCCCCCCCAGGTGGTAAGAGTAGGCACACTGCCACGCTGATTATTAACACTGGGGCCCCTCAGGGGTGTGTACTTAGTCCCCTCATGTATTCCCTATTCACTCATGACTGTGTGGCCAATCATGACTCAAACACCATCATTAAATTTGCTGAGAACAAAACAGTGGTAGGCCTGATCACCGATGAGATAGCCTATAGGGAGGAGGTCAGAGAACTGGCAGTGTGGTGCCAGGACAACAACCTCTCCCTCAATGTGAGCAAGACAAAGGAGCTGATTGTGGACTACAGGAAAAGATGGGCTGAACAGGCCCCCTTAACATCAACAGGGTTGCAGTGGAGCGAGTCGAGAGTTTCAAGTTCCTTGGTGTCCATCTCACCATGAACTATCATGGTCTATCTTTCCACCCCAGACAGAGTAGGTCTATCTTTCCACCCCAGACAGAGTAGGACCTACCTTTCCACCCCAGACAGAGTAGGACCTACCTTTCCACCCCAGACAGAGTAGGGTCTACCTTTCCACCCCAGACAGAGTAGGGTCTACTTTTCCACCCTAGACAGAGTAGGCCTACCTTTCCACCCCAGACAGAGTAGGGTCTACCTTTCCACCACAGACAGAGTAGGACCTACCTTTCCACCCCAGACAGAGTAGGCCTACCTTTCCACCCCAGACAGAGTAGGACCTACCTTTCCACCCCAGACAGAGTAGGGTCTACTTTTCCACCCCAGACAGAGTAGGGTCTACCTTTCCACCCCAGACAGAGTAGGGTCTACCTTTCCACCACAGACAGAGTAGGGTCAACCTTTCCACCCCAGACAGAGTAGGTCTACCTTTCCACCCCAGACAGAGTAGGGCCTACCTTTCCACCCCAGACAGAGTAGGACCTACCTTTCCACCCCACACAGAGTAGGGTCTACTTTTCCACCCCAGACAGAGTAGGGTCTACCTTTCCCCCCCAGACAGAGTAGGCTCTACCTTTCCACCCCAGACAGAGTAGGACCTACCTTTCCACCCCAGACAGAGTAGGGTCTACATTTCCACCCCAGACAGAGTAGGGTCTACCTTTCCACCCCAGACAGAGTAGGCCTACCTTTCCACCCCAGACAGAGTAGGCCTACCTTTCCACCCCAGACAGAGTAGGGCCTACCTTTTCACCCCAGACAGAGTAGACCTACCTTTCCACCCCAGACAGAGAAGGGCCTACCTTTCCCCCAGACAGAGAGGACCTACCTTTCCACCCCAGACAGAGTAGTTCTACCTTTCCACCCCAGACAGAGTAGGCCTACCTTTCCACCCCAGACAGAGTAGAGCCTACCTTTCCACCCCAGACAGAGTAGGCCTACCTTTTCACCCCAGACAGAGTAGGGCCTACCTTTCCACCCCAGACAGAGTAGGCCTACCTTTCCACCCCAGACAGAGTAGGCCTACCTTTCCACCCCAGACAGAGTAGGCCTACCTTTCCACCCCAGACAGAGTAGGCCTACCTTTCCACCCCAGACAGAGTAGTTCTACCTTTCCACCCCAGACAGAGTAGGCCTACCTTTCCACCCCAGAAAGAGTAGGCCTACCTTTCACCCCAGACAGAGTAGGCCTACCTTTCCACCTCAGACAGAGAAGGGCCTACCTTTCCCCCAGACAGAGTAGGACCTACCTTTCCACCCCAGACAGAGTAGTTCTACCTTTCCACCCCAGACAGAGTAGGCCTACCTTTCCACCCCAGACAGAGTAGAGCCTACCTTTCCACCCCAGACAGAGTAGGCCTACCTTTTCACCCCAGACAGAGTAGGGCCTACCTTTCCACCCCAGACAGAGTAGGCCTGCCTTTCCACCCCAGACAGAGAAGGGCCTACCTTTCCACCCCAGACAGAGTAGGCCTACCTTTCCACCCCAGACAGAGTAGGCCTACCTTTCCACCCCAGACAGAGTAGGTCTACCTTTCCACCCCAGACAGAGTAGGACCTACCTTTCCACCCCAGACAGAAGAGACCTACCTTTCCACCCCAGACAGAGTAGGCCTACCTTTCCACTCCAGACAGAGTAGGTCTACCTTTCCACCCCAGACAGAGTAGGACCTACCTTTCCACCCCAGACAGAAGAGACCTACTGACGCAGAAAAAATGTCTATCTTTAACTGCTGTCTGCTCTTCTTCCATGTCTTAACTCAACAAGAGAAGGTCACACGTGTTTCCCCTAAAAGCCCTCTGGGTTTAAACTTTTTCTATTGTACAGAAAGTGAATAGCTTAATCAATTGATAGTGACATAATTAGATTACTTCCTAAGCAAAGTCAGCCTCTGAATGCAAAAGAAATGAAACAATGATATTCCAATATGCAATAGTCTCTATCATTTTAAAGCTTGTTTCCAGCATAAAGCATCACGGACCAAAGTGCTGGTATAAATGACTTCATACAATTGGTTCTGTTTTATTTTATTCTAAATCTTAAGCTAACAATGTGTAGTCCTGTGCTTTTCTTTGTTTTTTACCATTTTCTTTAATAAAAGGTAGGTCTATGGCATACCCTCTCATACCCTCTCATACCCTCTCATAACCTCTCATACCCTCTCATAACCTCTCATACCCTCTCATACCCTCTCATAACCTCTCAGCCCTTCACTGACATGGAGGTAGGCTATTTAAAGAGTGCTTGGTGGGTGGAGGAAATTACCTACAAATCTATGGATATAACAGCCTACAGCCTAATGTGGTCTGTCAAACGGGTAGGCCAACCTCTTATTTCTTAAACAGGAAGAAATGGGCTCCAACACAAAGCCCCTCTTGTTGTTAGTAAGGTCTAATAGGTCTAATTTAAAATGAAGACTGTTTAAATGAATGAACTTGGACAGTCAGCGCTACGGTGTAAGTTGCTCATTCTAGCTTATTGTGAGGTCAATAAATACATCACGGGCAAGAAACATATTGGTTTAAAAAAAAATAAAAATCAATTATAGTAGTAGCAAGTTTTTAAAGTTGCCCTCTGGTCCACCTTCTCATCTCCGTGCTCTCCTTCTCAAACTGAATGGAACACAGGCTAGGTACAAATGATTATTTTTTTGGACTAGGTCTAATCGGAAATCATTTTGTTTGGACTAGGCCGAATCAAAAATCATTTTTTTTTGGAAGAAACCTTTGACTCTCCTCCTGAACAGCCACCTACACAACACAGCCATTGGTCAAAGCACCACATAACAACAGTTTGGGGATCAGTTTGGGATCAGTAAGAGCAGAGCAGGCCGGGGCTCAGGGTTGGAATATACATTGCAATGTGTAATGCAGCTATCTTATTAATATAACTTTCCTCTGTGCTTCTCCGAGCATGCACTTCGTAACCTATAGCTTGTAGCCTATGGATCATGTGATTGAGACCACACTAAATATCCTATAGCCCGTGGATCATCTGATTGAGACCACACTAAATATCCTATAGCCCGTGGATCATCTGATTGAGACCACACTAAATATCCTATAGCCCGTGGATCATCTGATTGAGACCACACTAAATATCCTATAGCCCGTGGATCATCTGATTGAGACCACACTAAATATCCTATAGCCCGTGGATCATCTGATTGAGACCACACTAAATATCCTATAGCCCGTGGATCATCTGATTGAGACCACTCTAAATATCCTATAGCCCATGGATCATCTGATTGAGATCGCATTAAATATCCTATAGCCCGTGGATCATCTGATTGAGACCACTCTAAATATCCTATAGCCCATGGATCATCTGATTGAGACCACTCTAAATATCCTATAGCCCGTGGATCATCTGATTGAGACCACACTAAATATCCTATAGCCCGTGGATCATCTGATTGAGACCACACTAAATATCCTATAGCCCGTGGATCATCTGATTGAGACCACACTAAATATCCTATAGCCCGTGGATCATCTGATTGAGACCACTCTAAATATCCTATAGCCCGTGGATCATCTGATTGAGACCACACTAAATATCCTATAGCCCGTGGATCATCTGATTGAGACCACTCTAAATATCCTATAGCCCGTGGATCATCTGATTGAGACCACACTAAATATCCTATAGCCCGTGGATCATCTGATTGAGACCACACTAAATATCCTATAGCCCGTGGATCATCTGATTGAGACCACACTAAATATCCTATAGCCCGTGGATCATCTGATTGAGACCACTCTAAATATCCTATAGCCCGTGGATCATCTGATTGAGACCACACTAAATATCCTATAGCCCGTGGATAATCTGATTGAGACCACACTAAATATCCTATAGCCCGTGGATCATCTGATTGAGACCACACTAAATATCCTATAGGCCGTGGATCATCTGATTGAGACCACACTAAATATCCTATAGCCCGTGGATCATCTGATTGAGACCACACTAAATATCCTATAGCCCGTGGATCATCTGATTGAGACCACACTAAATATCCTATAGCCCGTGGATCATCTGATTGAGACCACTCTAAATATCCTATAGCCCATGGATCATCTGATTGAGACCACACTAAATATCCTATAGCCCGTGGATCATCTGATTGAGACCACTCTAAATATCCTATAGCCCGTGGATCATCTGATTGAGACCACTCTAAATATCCTATAGCCCGTGGATAATCTGATTGAGACCACACTAAATATCCTATAGCCCGTGGATCATCTGATTGAGACCACTCTAAATATCCTATAGCCCGTGGATCATCTGATTGAGACCACACTAAATATCCTATAGGCCGTGGATCATCTGATTGAGACCACTCTAAATATCCTATAGCCCGTGGATCATCTGATTGAGACCACTCTAAATATCCTATAGCCCGTGGATCATCTGATTGAGACCACACTAAATATCCTATAGCCCGTGGATCATCTGATTGAGACCACACTAAATATCCTATAGCCCGTGGATCATCTGATTGAGACCACACTAAATATCCTATAGCCCGTGGATCATCTGATTGAGACCACACTAAATATCCTATAGCCCGTGGATCATCTGATTGAGACCACTCTAAATATCCTATAGCCCATGGATCATCTGATTGAGATCGCATTAAATATCCTATAGCCCGTGGATCATCTGATTGAGACCACTCTAAATATCCTATAGCCCATGGATCATCTGATTGAGATCGCATTAAATATCCTATAGCCCGTGGATCATCTGATTGAGACCACTCTAAATATCCTATAGCCCATGGATCATCTGATTGAGACCACTCTAAATATCCTATAGCCCGTGGATCATCTGATTGAGACCACTCTAAATATCCTATAGCCCGTGGATCATCTGATTGAGACCACTCTAAATAACCTATAGCCCGTGGATCATCTGATTGAGACCACACTAAATATCCTATAGCCCGTGGATCATCTGATTGAGACCACACTAAATATCCTATAGCCCGTGGATCATCTGATTGAGACCACACTAAATATCCTATAGCCCGTGGATCATCTGATTGAGACCACTCTAAATAACCTATAGCCCGTGGATCATCTGATTGAGACCACACTAAATATCCTATAGCCCGTGGATAATCTGATTGAGACCACACTAAATATCCTATAGCCCGTGGATCATCTGATTGAGACCACACTAAATATCCTATAGCCCGTGGATCATCTGATTGAGACCACTCTAAATATCCTATAGCCCGTGGATCATCTGATTGAGATCGCATTAAATATCCTATAGCCCATGGATCATCTGATTGAGACCACTCTAAATATCCTATAGCCCATGGATCATCTGATTGAGACCACTCTAAATATCCTATAGCCCGTGGATCATCTGATTGAGACCACTCTAAATATCCTATAGCCCGTGGATCATCTGATTGAGACCACTCTAAATATCCTATAGCCCGTGGATCATCTGATTGAGACCACACTAAATATCCTATAGCCCGTGGATCATCTGATTGAGACCACACTAAATATCCTATAGCCCGTGGATCATCTGATTGAGACCACACTAAATATCCTATAGCCCGTGGATCATCTGATTGAGACCACACTAAATATCCTATAGCCCGTGGATCATCTGATTGAGACCACTCTAAATATCCTATAGCCCGTGGATCATCTGATTGAGACCACACTAAATATCCTATAGCCCGTGGATCATCTGATTGAGACCACTCTAAATATCCTATAGCCCGTGGATCATCTGATTGAGACCACACTAAATATCCTATAGCCCGTGGATCATCTGATTGAGACCACACTAAATATCCTATAGCCCGTGGATCATCTGATTGAGACCACACTAAATATCCTATAGCCCGTGGATCATCTGATTGAGACCACTCTAAATATCCTATAGCCCGTGGATCATCTGATTGAGACCACACTAAATATCCTATAGCCCGTGGATAATCTGATTGAGACCACACTAAATATCCTATAGCCCGTGGATCATCTGATTGAGACCACACTAAATATCCTATAGGCCGTGGATCATCTGATTGAGATCACTCTAAATATCCTATAGCCCGTGGATCATCTGATTGAGACCACACTAAATATCCTATAGCCCGTGGATAATCTGATTGAGATCACTCTAAATATCCTATAGCCCGTGGATCATCTGATTGAGACCACACTAAATATCCTATAGCCCGTGGATCATCTGATTGAGACCACTCTAAATATCCTATAGCCCGTGGATCATCTGATTGAGACCACTCTAAATATCCTATAGCCCGTGGATCATCTGATTGAGACCACACTAAATATCCTATAGCCCGTGGATCATCTGATTGAGACCACTCTAAATATCCTATAGCCCGTGGATCATCTGATTGAGACCACTCTAAATATCCTATAGCCCGTGGATCATCTGATTGAGACCACACTAAATATCCTATAGCCCGTGGATCATCTGATTGAGACCACACTAAATATCCTATAGCCTGTGGATCATCTGATTGAGACCACTCTAAATATCCTATAGCCCGTGGATCATCTGATTGAGACCACACTAAATATCCTATAGCCCGTGGATAATCTGATTGAGACCACACTAAATATCCTATAGCCCGTGGATCATCTGATTGAGACCACACTAAATATCCTATAGGCCGTGGATCATCTGATTGAGATCACTCTAAATATCCTATAGCCCGTGGATCATCTGATTGAGACCACACTAAATATCCTATAGCCCGTGGATAATCTGATTGAGACCACACTAAATATCCTATAGCCCGTGGATCATCTGATTGAGACCACACTAAATATCCTATAGCCCGTGGATCATCTGATTGAGACCACACTAAATATCCTACAGCCCGTGGATCATCTGATTGAGACCACTCTAAATATCCTATAGCCCGTGGATCATCTGATTGAGACCACACTAAATATCCTATAGCCCGTGGATCATCTGATTGAGACCACTCTAAATATCCTATAGCCCGTGGATCATCTGATTGAGACCACTCTAAATATCCTATAGCCCGTGGATCATCTGATTGAGACCACACTAAATATCCTATAGCCCGTGGATCATCTGATTGAGACCACACTAAATATCCTATAGCCCGTGGATCATCTGATTGAGACCACTCTAAATATCCTATAGCCCGTGGATAATCTGATTGAGACCACACTAAATATCCTATAGCCCGTGGATCATCTGATTGAGACCACTCTAAATATCCTATAGCCCGTGGATCATCTGATTGAGACCACACTAAATATCCTATAGCCCGTGGATCATCTGATTGAGACCACTCTAAATATCCTATAGCCCGTGGATCATCTGATTGAGACCACACTAAATATCCTATAGCCCGTGGATAATCTGATTGAGACCACACTAAATATCCTATAGCCCGTGGATCATCTGATTGAGACCACACTAAATATCCTATAGCCCGTGGATCATCTGATTGAGACCACACTAAATATCCTATAGCCCGTGGATCATCTGATTGAGACCACACTAAATATCCTATAGCCCGTGGATCATCTGATTGAGACCACACTAAATATCCTATAGCCCGTGGATCATCTGATTGAGACCACTCTAAATATCCTATAGCCCGTGGATCATCTGATTGAGACCACACTAAATATCCTATAGCCCGTGGATCATCTGATTGAGACCACTCTAAATATCCTATAGCCCGTGGATCATCTGATTGAGACCACTCTAAATATCCTATAGCCCGTGGATCATCTGATTGAGACCACACTAAATATCCTATAGCCCGTGGATCATCTGATTGAGACCACACTAAATATCCTATAGCCCGTGGATCATCTGATTGAGACCACTCTAAATATCCTATAGCCCGTGGATCATCTGATTGAGACCACTCTAAATATCCTATAGGCCGTGGATCATCTGATTGAGACGGCATTAAATATCCTATAACCCGTGGATCATCTCATTGAGACCACACTAAATATCCTATAGCCCGTGGATCATCTGATTGAGACCACACTAAATATCCTATAGCCCGTGGATCATCTGATTGAGACCACACTAGATATCCTATAGCCCGTGGATCATCTGATTGAGACCACACTAAATATCCTATAGCCCGTGGATCATCTGATTGAGACCACACTAGATATCCTATAGCCCGTGGATCATCTGATTGAGACCACACTAGATATCCTATAGCCCGTGGATCATCTGATTGAGACCACACTAAATATCCTATAGCCCGTGGATCATCTGATTGAGACCACACTAGATATCCTATAGCCCGTGGATCATCTGATTGAGACCACACTAAATATCCTATAGCCCGTGGATCATCTGATTGAGACCACTCTAAATATCCTATAGCCTGTGGATCATCTGATTGAGACCACACTAAATATCCTATAGCCCGTGGATCATCTGATTGAGACCACTCTAAATATCCTATAGCCCGTGGATCATCTGATTGAGACCACTCTAAATATCCTATAGGCCGTGGATCATCTGATTGAGACGGCATTAAATATCCTATAACCCGTGGATCATCTGATTGAGACCACTCTAAATATCCTATAGGCCGTGGATCATCTGATTGAGACGGCATTAAATATCCTATAGGCCGTGGATCATCTGATTGAGACCACACTAAATAGTAAATAGACCCCAGCAGAGACTCAGAGATCAGGGGCGGCATCAACCACGTAGCTTAATGAGCAACTCATTCTAAAACACTGAAATATATTTATATTTGATCAATAAATTGCAATTTACATGACCCTCCCCTGGAATAGATTTTTCTTTAAATAACTAAAATCTCCCCTTGACTGAAAATGAAAAAAAAAAAAAAAAAAAAAAACACTCCTCCATTTTCCTCCAGGTATGCGTTCTGAAAATGTCGATCCGTCCCTCATCATAATCAGGACAACCTTCAAAAAAAGGTGTTTTACACACATCATAGGTGTCCATTACAATCTATGCAAGAATCGGAATGCATGACTTGTCACCGGTGCTGAATTCAACAGGAAATCAATAAACTATTACCTTCAGACCATTATGCTCCATACCTACACACAGGTATGCCACAGCAGAAACGACATGACACAGAAATGGTATTATGATCACGTAATAAAGGTACTGACTTTGATAGGAAGGCATACATATCCAAAGGTATTATTAATTACAACAACATAGAGACAATGTGGGTGCCAGCTGGGAAAAGCTACAGGGTTAAAAGCTACAGGGTTATAAAGCTACAGGGGTATAAAGCTACAGGGTTATAAAGCTACAGGGGTATAAAGCTACAGGGGTATAAAGCTACAGGGGTATAAAGCTACAGGGTATAAAGCTACAGGGTATAAAGCTACAGGGGTATAAAGCTACAGGGGTAAAAAGCTACAGGGGTATAAAGCTACAGGGTTAAAAGCTACAGGGTTAAAAGCTACAGGGTTAAAAGCTAAAGGGGTATAAAGCTACAGGGGTATAAAGCTACAGGGGTATAAAGCTACAGGGGTATAAAGCTACAGGGGTTAAAAGCTACAGGGGTTAAAAGCTACAGGGTATAAAGCTACAGGGTATAAAGCTACAGGGGTATAAAGCTACAGGGTATAAAGCTACAGGGGTTATAAAGCTCCAGGGGTATAAAGCTACAGGGGTATAAAGCTACAGGGGTATAAAGCTACAGGGGTATAAAGCTACAGGGTTAAAAGCTACAGGGGTATAAAGCTACAGGGTTATAAAGCTACAGGGGTATAAAGCTACAGGGTTAAAAGCTACAGGGGTTAAAAGCTACAGGGGTATAAAGCTACAGGGGTATAAAGCTACAGGGGTATAAAGCTACAGGGTTAAAAGCTACAGGGGTATAAAGCTACAGGGGTATAAAGCTCCAGGGGTATAAAGCTACAGGGTATAAAGCTACAGGGTATAAAGCTACAGGGTATAAAGCTACAGGGTATAAAGCTACAGGGTATAAAGCTACAGGGGTATAAAGCTACAGGGGTATAAAGCTACAGGGTATAAAGCTACAGGGGTATAAAGCTACAGGGGTATAAAGCTACAGGGGTATAAAGCTACAGGGTATAAAGCTACAGGGTATAAAGCTACAGGGTATAAAGCTACAGGGTATAAAGCTACAGGGTATAAAGCTACAGGGGTATAAAGCTACAGGGGTATAAAGCTACAGGGGTATAAAGCTACAGGGTATAAAGCTACAGGGGTATAAAGCTACAGGGGTATAAAGCTACAGGGGTATAAAGCTACAGGGTATAAAGCTACAGGGTTATAAAGATACAGGGTATAAAGCTACAGGGTTATAAAGATACAGGGTATAAAGCTACAGGGGTATAAAGCTACAGGGTATGAAGCTACAGGGGTTAAAAGCTCCAGGGGAACAAGCTACAGGGGAACAAGCTGTGATGAAAACAGGAAGTTCTGGTAAAACGTTATAAATGCCAACAGATAATTTGTTTGTTCAACACGGTGCAATCTTTCTGTGTCTGTAAAATTAATTAATAAGCAAGAAATGGCGGTGGAAACGCTTTTATGCACAAATATTGACA
Organism: Oncorhynchus keta; assembly: GCF_023373465.1. Classification (NCBI taxonomy): domain Eukaryota; kingdom Metazoa; phylum Chordata; class Actinopteri; order Salmoniformes; family Salmonidae; genus Oncorhynchus; species Oncorhynchus keta. The sequence continues at coordinate 1,260,651 of NC_068426.1, forward strand.
TAATAAACATCATATCAGAGTAAACTTGGAGTCAAGCGATAATATAGTGTGTGGTACCCCCTCTCTACCTCGGGGAAACGATGGGAGGTTTACAAGGTGGTGAAAGTGCAGGTTCTTATTCTGGTGAAATGATGATAGATGCTTGACGGCCGTTTGACAAATACTAATAGATTGGCCATTTAATAATGTCTGTTTCATGATTGGCCTATTTAATAATGTCTGTTTCATGATTGGCCTTTTTAATGTCTGTTTCATGATTGGCCTATTTAACAATGTCTGTTTCATGATTGGCCTATTTAATAATGTCTGTTTCATGATTGGTCTATTTAAACATGTCTGTTTCATGATTGGCCTATTTAATAATCTCTGTTTCATGATTGGCCTATATAATAATGTCTGTTTCATGATTGGCCATTTAATAATGTCTGTTTCATGATTGGCCTTTTTAATGTCTGTTTCATGATTGGCCTATTTAACAATGTCTGTTTCATGATTGGCCTATTTAACAATGTCTGTTTCATGATTGGCCTATTTAACAATGTCTGTTTCATGATTGGCCTATTTAACAATGTCTGTTTCATGATTGGTCTATTTAAACATGTCTGTTTCATGATTGGCCTATTTAATAATCTCTGTTTCATGATTGGCCTATTTAATAATCTCTGTTTCATGATTGGCTTATTTAGACATGTCCGTTTCATGATTGGTCTATTTAATAATTTCTGTTTCGTGATTGGCCTAAATAGACATGTTTGTTTCATGATTGGCCTATTTAGGTGTACGATTCCTTTTAATGTAGCCAATCATTTCTTACCCTGCTGTGATTGGACGCGATGCATGCAGTGCACGTAAACGTTCACAGGAAATTCTGTTTATTCAATGTCGGGTTTCCTTTGTTCATGTTTTCCCGGTAGGGGTCATGTCGGCGTTCCGTGTCATATATTTCTCTGTCACTCCGGTTGTACGTTATAGGGGCCTCAGCACTTAATAGAAGTAGGTTTGGAGTCCGTTTGTTGAATAAGAGAAAGTGATTGTTCCATGTGCAGTACACAAGGGTGTTAAAATATCATTATCGATCGTTAAAGTCTGATTTAAGACGAACGTACCAACATAACAATGGGATGTGGAAATTACACCGTGGAACCAATTCATTGATTCTAATCTGCCGATCGTGTAATTGTATGGTCCCAGGGGACATTGTGTAGAAACTCATAATGTCAGAGCTGTTTGAGATCCTGTTAGACACATTCCTTATTGTTTCTAAAAGGGGAGGCTGTGAGGTCTTGGCGTTCAAATAGGACAGGTTAAGATACAAATACTTTTTCTACCGGGCTTTGGGCCGTGTGTGTGTATATATATATATATATATATATATATATTTGGTAGATCTACTTGCATATTTTGATGATATGGGGCTTTCAGCATTGGATCACCAAGATAAATCTCCACACTGAGCACATCAACCTGCCTGTCCTTCTACTGACGTCATACCCTTATTACTGATACAAGGTGCCTATTTTACAATTACATAGGCTTATCAAAATGTGTTGTAGACAAAATAATGAAAAGGGCTACACGAGTCATTGCATGTATAGATTTATTTTCACTTGAGACTTGAGACTCGAATTGACTTGACTTGCTCTTAGAATGCAAAACTTGGACACGACTTGAGACTCGACTTGAGACTCGATTTGAGACTCGACTTGACTTGACTTGAGACTCGACTTGCTCTTAGAATGGACGACTTGGACTCGACTTGACTTGACTTGCTCTTAAAATGGACGACTTGGACTCGACTTGAGACTCGACTTGGATTCGACTTGGATTCGACTTGGATTCGACTTGAGACTCGACTTGAGACTCGACTTGAGACTCTGACCTTGTGACTCGACTTGCTCTTAGAATGGACGACTTGGACTCGACTTGAGACTCGACTTGAGACTCGACTTGAGACTCGGACCTTGTGACTCGAGACTTGCTTGTGCTTAGAATAATAGTGGCTTGGTCCCACCTCTGCTGATTGCTAAGGTCACGTTAAGTAGTGACAGGGAAAAAAATCTTCCTGAAGCATTGAAGTTTTTCCAGACAGTTGTGTTTCGTAAATAGGTCCATTACCTGATCAGTGTGTATGATCAGCAAAGCACCCCACAAAAAACAATGTTTCTTGGCCGAAGCAAATCTCTTCTTCTTGTTGATGTCCTTCAGTAGTGGTTTCTTTGCAGCAATTTCACCATGAATACCTGATTCACACAGTCTCCTCTGAACAGTTGATGTTGAGATGTGTCTGTTATTTGAACTCTGTGAAGCATTTATTTAGGCTGCAATTTCTGAGGCTGGTAACTAATGAACTTATCCTCTACAGCAGAGGTAACTCTGGGTCTTCCTTTCCTGTGGCGGTCCTCAAGAGAGACAGGTAACTCTAATGAACGTATCCTCTGCAGAGGTAACTCTGGGTCTTCCTTTCCTGTTTTTATTATTGTTTTTTTTAACCTTTATTTTACTAGGCAAGTCAGTTAAGAACATATTCTTATTTTCAATGACGGCCTTCACTTAATGTGGGTTATGGACTGCCTGTTCAGGGGCAGAATGTAATATTTGTACCTTCATGTCTTAATGTTTGAACTCACAACCTGTCTTAAAGTACTATGTCCTTCACGCTCTAACCACTGATGGACTGACGCTTCCGCCCCCCTGTAATGATGGACTGACCTTCATGTCTTAATGTAATGACAGGTAACTTCATGTCTCTTCCTTTCCTGACCTTCATGTCTTAATGTAATGATGACAGGTTCATCATAACACTGGATGTGTTCATGTCTTAATGTACTGAAGAAACTTTGAAAATTCTTGAAATGTTCCGGATTGACTGACCTTCACTTAAAGTAATGATGGACTGTCGTTTCTCTTTGCTTATTTGAGCT
>NC_068426.1:1266071-1283754 GCF_023373465.1 Oncorhynchus keta
ACAGAATGCAGTAAAATATAATACAGTAGAATAGAATACAATAGAACAGAATGCTGTAGAACAGAATACAGTAGAATATAATACATTAGAATAGAATACTGTAGAATAGAATACATTAGAATAGAATACAGTAGAACAGAATGCAGTAAAATATAATACAGTAGAATAGAATACAATAGAACAGAATGCAGTAGAATAGAATACAGTAGAACAGAATGCAATAGAATATAATACAGTAGAATAGAATGCAGTAGAACAGAATACAGTAGAATAGAATACAGTAGAACAGAATGCAGTAGAATAGAATACAGTAGAACAGAATGCAGTAGAATAGAATACAGTAGAACAGAATGCAGTAGAATAGAATACAGTAGAACAGAATGCAGTAGAATAGAATACAGTAGAACAGAATGCAGTAGAATAGAATACAGTAGAACAGAATGCAGTAGAATAGAATACAGTAGAACAGAATGCAGTAGAATAGAATACAGTAGAACAGAATGCAGTAGAATAGAATACAGTAGAACAGAATGCAGTAGAATAGAATACAGTAGAACAGAATGCAGTAGAATAGAATACAGTAGAACAGAATGCAGTAGAATAGAATACAGTAGAACAGAATGCAGTAGAATAGAATACAGTAGAACAGAATGCAGTAGAATAGAATACAGTAGAACAGAATGCAGTAGAATAGAATACAGTAGAACAGAATGCAGTAGAATAGAATACAGTAGAACAGAATGCAGTAGAATAGAATACAGTAGAACAGAATGCAGTAGAATAGAATACAGTAGAACAGAATGCAGTAGAATAGAATACAGTAGAACAGAATGCAGTAGAATAGAATACAGTAGAACAGAATGCAGTAGAATAGAATACAGTAGAACAGAATGCAGTAGAATAGAATACAGTAGAACAGAATGCAGTTTGTACATATGAAATGAGTAAAGCAGTAATGTAAACATTATTCAACTGACTGGTGTTACAGTATTAAAGAGCCCAGTGACTCAATGTCTATGTATGAAAGACTGTTTAACCAAAGCCTCATACCTTTTAAAGGGTTCATCAATGATGTTATGATCATGTGTGTGTGTGTGTGTGTGTGTGTGTGTGTGTGTGTGTGTGTGTGTGTGTGTGTGTGTGTGTGTGTGTGTGTTAAAACCTCTTTTGAGTGTTGTGCCCTTCAGATATCAGAAGGCAGAAAGCGACGTTCAGTCCGGATCCCACCGTGATTATCTGGTTTTCTGAGAACACGAGGCCGCTACAGACCTGATGAAACCAGCCACCTGTCAGAAGATGCTTACACTCGGTCACATCGATATGACCCTATACTTGTAATGGAAGGTCAAGTCTCTGTCAAAACCACTTCTGAGTTTTTACTTGCTGATAAGTTGTTTCCTGCTGTCAGAGAGAGCTTAGATTTATTAAAATGTTGTTGCCAGGGAAACTCAGGCAAGGAGGACTGGGAGAGGCTATATGGGTTACAGGATGTCTTAGACATTTTGCAGAACTTGGGGAGAACTATTATATACTGTTATTCTGTACAATATACAATATAAATACACTGCTCCAAAAAATAAAGGGAACACTTAAACAACACAATGTAACTCCAAGTCAATCACACTTCTGTGAAATCACACTGTCCACTTAGGAAGCAACACTGATTGACAATACATTTCACATGCTGTTGGAATAGACAACAGGTGTAAATTATAGGCAATTAGCAAGACACCCCCAACAAAGGAGTGGTTCTGCAGGTGGTGACCACAGACAACTTCTCAGTTCCTATGCTTCCTGGCTGATGTTTTGGTCACTTTGAATGCTGGCAGTGTTTTCACTCTAGTGGCAGCATGAGACGGAGTCTACAACCCACACAAGTGGCTCAGGTAGTGCAGCTCATCCAGGATGGCACATCAATGCGAGTGTGTCTGTCAGCGTAGTGTCCAGAGCATGGAGGCGCTACCAGGAGACAGGCCAGTACATCAGGAGACGTGGAGGGCAACAACCCAGCAGCAGGACCGCTACCTCCGCCTCTGTGCAAGGAGGAGCAGGAGGAGCACTGCCAGAGCCCTGCAAAATGACCTCCAGCAGGCCACAAATGTGCATGTGTCTGCTCAAACAGTCAGAAACAGACTCCATGAGGGTGGTATGAGGGCCCGACGTCCACAGGTGGGGGTTGTGCTTACAGCCCAACACCGTGCAGGACGTTTGGCATTTGCCAGAGAACACCAAGATTGGCAAATTCGCCACTGGCGCCCTGTGCTCTTCACAGATGAAAGCAGGTTCACACTGAGCAGAATCCAATTTAGCACATCTGGGACAACGCCACGTTGCACCACAGACTGTCCAGGAGTTAGTGAATGCTTTAGTCCAGGAGGAGATCCCTCAGGAGACCATCCGCCACCTCATCAGGAGCATGCCCAGGTGTTGTAGGGAGGTCATACAGGCACGTGGAGGCTACACACACTACTGAGCCTCATTTTGACTTGTTTTAAGGACATTACATCAAAGTTGGATCAGCCTGTAGTGTGGTTTTCCACTTTAATTTTGAGTGTGACTCCAAATCCAGACCTCCATGGGTTGATAAATTGAATTTCCATTGATCATTTGTGTGTGATTTTGTTGTCAGCACATTCAACTATGTAAAAAAAAGTATTTAATAAGAATATTTCATTCATTCAGATCTAGGATGTGTTATTTTAGTGTTCCCTTTATTTTTTTGAGCAGTGTATAATATAAAATACAATTGTGTTACTAAAGGACTATTTTAATACTTCAACAAAGAGTCTTTTCCATTAGTAATGGTAGTATAGTATTATTATTATTATTATATATTATTATATTAGCTTTCCATTAGTAACGTATGTTTGATAATTATATAGTTGAAGACATTGACCAGCAGTATATAGCGCTGTGGCATCTAAGGTGCAGGGTTGAGTAGCCGGGGGTAACCGGGGGGTAACTGGGGGTTTGCCGGGGAGTAACCGCAGGGGTAGCCGGGGGAGTAACCCGGGGGGTAGCCGGGGAGTAACCGGGGGGGTAGACAGGGTGTAGCTGGGGGGGTAACCAGGGGTTAGCCGGGGGGTAACCGGGGGTTAGCCGGGGAGTAACCGCGGGGGTAGCCGGGGGGTAGCCCGGGGAGTAACCGGGGTGTAGTTGGGGGGGGGGTAGCTGGGCACACCCATCCTGTCAGCGGGATCATTTTCGTCAACATCTGCTGAATTGCAGAGCGCCAAATTCAAATTATATTACTAAAAATTGAATTTTTATGAAATCACAAGTGCAATATACCAAAACACAGCTTTGCCTCTTGTTAATTCACCTGTTGTGTCAGATTTAAAAAAAAGCTTTACGGGGAAGGGCATTTATGTAAGGACATCTCTTTCAGCAGACAAAACATTACAAACAGCTAGCAGCAAATTAGATTGGTCACGAAAGTCAGAAAAGCAATAAAATGAACCACTTAACTTTGATGATCTTCGGATGTTGATCTTCGGATGTTTGCACTCACGAGACTCCCAGTTACACAATAAATGTTCCTTTTGTTCCTAAAAGATGATTTTTATATCCAAAATACCTCCATTAGGTTGGCGCGTTGTGTTCAGAAATCCACAGGCTCGAGCGGTCACGACGGGGCAGAGGAAAATTCCAAATAGTATCCGTAAAGTTCGTAGAAACATGTCGAACGTCTTTTAAAATCAATCCTCAGGTTGTTTTTACAATGAATAATCAATAATATTTCAACCGGACCGTAGCTTTTTCAAAATGAGAGAGAAAGAAAATGTCTGCTCCAAGCTGTTGGCGCATGCAAAACTCTGCTGGCACCCAGCCATCCACTGACGCGATGTAATCGTTCTCGATCATTTTTCAGAATAAAAGCCTGAGACTATGTCTAAAGACTGTTCACACCATGTGGAAGCCATAGGGAAATATATAATAATAATAATAGGGAAAGGAATCTGGTTGCTATCCCTTTAAATGGAGGGACGGCCCCTCGCCAACAACCAATGAAATTGCAGGGCGCCAAATACAAATCAACAGAAATCTCATAAATCAAAATTCTCAAACATACAAGTATTAGGCACCATTTTAAAGATAAAATTCTCGTTAATCACAATGTCTGATTTCAAAATCTCTTCTGAGATGTTGGACACCATTTCCTGACACAAGAGCCAAGATAGTAAAAAAAAAACTGCACCGTTTCCCGGTGCTTGACAGAGCCAAGAGGGTAAAAAAAAAACTGCACCGTTTTCCCCACCTGCATGTCCATCCCAAATGTCCCCATTGAGCTCCAGCAAAACGTACCTACATTTAGACTATTGTCTACAGTGTATGTGTATTTCACACTATATTGAGGTAAAAATCTGAGTATAATGCTTGTATGGATGTCAAACCCCAATACATGTCCAATACAAAACATGCTCATGTTACCATTGTAACGCTTCTCCTCTTCGTCTCCTCCTCTTCTCCTCTTCGTCTGAGGAGGAGGAGTTGGAGTAGGAGTAGGAGTAGGAGTAGGAGTAGGAGTAGGAGTAGGAGGGATCGGACCAATATGTAGTCCTGTCAGGTGAAACAACACACTAAACAGAAAACAACTACCCACAACTCAAGGGCGAAACCGGGCTGCCTAAGTATGGTTCTCAATCAGAGACAAGGATTGACAGCTGCCTCTGATTGTGAACCATACCAGGCCAAACACATAGAAATACAAACATAGAACAAAACATAGAATGCCCACCCCAACTTACGCCCTGACCAACCTAAAATAGAGACATAAAAAAAGGAACTAAGGTCAGGACGTGACAACCGTCATCCAATCAACTGCAATACTGTATACTAGCTATGCTAACTGCTTATACTAATAATGAGTTAGCATTGGCCAGTCACTAAACCTGAAAAAGATCAACTTATAAACGTTATGCAGTAAAAACAGCTAAATATATGCAAATTGGATTTTAGTAACCACATTGCGGACATGTTAACATCAATAAATACAGATTTGGCAAGTATCTTTGTTAGATTTGATTGGTTGAATGTGGGCCAGTCCAGCAGCCTCCTTCTATCCCCTATTACACTGACCTCTCTACCTCTTCTTTCAGCATTACCTCCCTGATCTTTTTCCATCTATCCCCATTACCCTTTACCTCATCTATCAGCATTACCTCCCTGATCTCTTTCCATCTATCCCCATTACCTGCCTGACCTCTTTACCTCATCTATCAACATGACCTCCCTGACCTCTTTACCTCATATCACCATTACCTCCCTGACCTCTTTATCTTGTCTATCTCCATTATCCCTCGTGAGGATCGGCGCTGGAGACACGAAGCAGGTACAGGAACATTTAATAAACGACAGACAGGAAAAAGGACAGGAACAGCATCTGGACAGGGGACAAAATAACGACATCATTGCAGACACAGGGAACAACTGGGGGAACAATCAACAACAGGAAGGAGTCCAGGTGAGTCCAATGAGAGCTGCTGCGTGTAATGATGGTAGCAGGTGTGCGTAATGAAGGGCAACCTGGGGCCCTCGAGCACCAGAGAGGGAGAGCAGGAGCAGGCGTGACACCTCCGTGATATCTTTCCCGGAGTTCAAACTCCTTTTCATGTGTTGGAAATCCCTACACGAGGTATTAAAAATGTTTTTATTTTTTTATTTGTGAATTTGTTTTGATAGCCTTTCGTCAAAGTTCTCAATGTTTGTTGTCAAGGAAGTGAGTTTGTGTCTATACGGGATGTACCACCCCACCTACCATTAACCAGTCATGTCAATGCATGATTGGGGTGGCAGGTAGCCTAGTGGTTAGAGCGTTGGGCTAGTAACCGAAAGCTGACAAGGTAAAAATCTGTCGTTCTGTCCCCTGAACAAGGCAGTTAACCCACTGTTCCCCCGCTAAGCTGTGATTGTAAATAAGATTTTTTTCTTAAACTTCTTAAGCCTATGGGTTCCCCTACAGGAACTCCACCCCCCGTTCAGCTGAAACAGTGGCGCAGGAAATGCAAAAATATTCTTAGAAATATTTAACCTCCACACATTAACAAGTCCAATACCTCAAATGAAAGATAAACACCCTGTTCATCTACCCAGCATGTCAGATTTGTAAAATGTTTTACGATGAAAACACAGCATATATTTGTTAGACCACCACCAAAACAAAGAAAAAACGTAGCCATTTTGTCCAACAAAAGATAATATGACAAAAGCAGGATTTAAAAAAAAAATCATTCACTAACCTCTTGCAAATTTTCATCAGATGACAGTCATATGACATGTTACACAGTACATTTATGTTTTGTTCGATAATATGCATTTTATATCCATAAATCTCGGTTTACATTGACGCCATGTTCAGAAAATCCTCCAAAATGTCCGGAGGAATTATAGAAAGCTACGCCAGATAACAGAAATACTCATCATAAACTTTGACTAAAGATACATGTTCTACATATAATTAAAAAGATACACTGGTTCTTAATGCAACCGCTGTGTCACATGTTTTTTTACTGTTACGGAAAAAGCCTAACATTGCAATAATCTGAGACGGCGCTCAGACGAAACTGGTCAAACTAAGTGCAGAATCAATCTTCAGGATGTTATAATCATACAGATCGAATAGCATTCCAACCGGGCCATCCTAGTTCATCTGGGGCTGATTGGAACAGACTCCAACACATACGCGCCTTCAAGCACATGGAAATCTTTTGCGACACTTAGTACTTTCCTTCCCATTAGGTCAAAGTTCACAGCAAATGCTCCATTACACTTTCTATTGAATGAGGACATCTAGTGGAAGACATAGGAAGTGTTTCCAGATCCATAACTTGTTGGGAAGGTAGGGGGCGATGACATCAAATTTGCCCCAACTTTCAGGATTTCAAAACTAGTTTGGAAGATTGCCTGCCCTGTGAGTTCTGTTGTACTCACATAATTCAAACGGTTTTAGAAGCTTCAGAGTGTTTTCTATCCAATATTAATAATAATATGCATATATTAGCAATTTAGGACAGATTTGGATGCAGTGGGCACGCAATTCATCCAAAGGGGAAATACTGCCCCCTATCTTTAACTGACTTGCCTAGTTAAATACATAAAGGTTAAATACATAAAGGTTAAATACATAAAGGTTAAATAAATAAAGGTTAAATAAATAAAGGTTAAATACATAAAGGTTAAATACATAAAGGTTAAATAAATAAAGGTTAAATACATAAAGGTTAAATAAATAAAGGTTAAATACATAAAGGTTAAATAAATAAAGGTTAAATACATAAAGGTTAAATAAATAAAGGTTAAATACATAAAGGTTAAATAAATAAAGGTTAAATAAATAAAGGTTAAATAAATAAAGGTTAAATAAATAAAGGTTAAATACATAAAGGTTAAATAAATAAAGGTTAAATAAATAAAAATGCAGATAAAGATAAAACAGAAACAATATATCCAAACACCTAGTTTTAAACCCTTCATACGAGCTGGTAGTGTGTGCTCACATTGCCCCTAGTGGACGAAACTGAAGGCAGCTCCCGACGTTCTGGTAGAGAGTTGAACGCTGAAGTCTATCGCTGCCATATTACCATGTCATCTATTACAGGCTTTACTGTGCTCTCTGTAGGGAGCGAGAGGGTTCTCTCTATAATATGAAAAGCCAATTGTCAGGTGTCAAGAGCGTACAGCCTCCCTTGGGATTGGGGGTACAACCACCCTTTGTGTGAATAGGTTAAACCTCTTTGAGGGTTTGAAATCATGTCACATACGCACGCACGCACGCACAAATAACACACACACACACACACCTTTGACGAGGATGAAACGGTGGTTGAAGGTGAACGTACACAAAGCACAGTGAAAAAAAAGAATCTCTCCTCTGTCACCTCCCTCCCTCCTTCCCTCCACTCTGCTCTCCTCTCTAACCCCCTGCTTGGGTGACACAATATAATTATTTCTCTCTGCAGTATCACACTGTTTCCTGACTCAGCAAGGAGCTTCTTTCCTCTCCTCTATTGCGCTCGTTCCTTCTCTCTCTTTCTCTCTCTTTTTGTCTCTAAACCTTTTTGTCACCCGAATGCTCAACGGTCTGGGTTCTTTTCTCCAGTGTTCTCTGTCTGAATGCTCAACGGTCTGGGTTCTCTTCTCCTGTGTTCTCTGTCTGAATGCTCCACGGTCTGGGTTCTCTTCTCCAGTGTTCTCTGTCTGAATGCTCCACGGAACGGTTCTCTTCTCCAGTGTTCTCTGTCTGAATGCTCCACGGTCTGGGTTCTCTTCTCCAGTGTTCTCTGTCTGAATGCTCCACGGTCTGGGTTCTTTTCTCCAGTGTTCTCTGTCTGAATGCTCCACGGTCTGGGTTCTCTTCTCCAGTGTTCTCTGTCTGAATGCTCCACGGTCTGGGTTCTCTTCTCCAGTGTTCTCTGTCTGAATGCTCCACGGTCTGGGTTCTTTTCTCCTGTGTTCTCTGTCTGAATGCTCCACGGACTGGGTTCTCTTCTCCAGTGTTCTCTGTCTGAATGCTCCATGGTCTGGGTTCTCTTCTCCAGTGTTCTCTGTCTGAATGCTCCATGGTCTGGGTTCTCTTCTCCAGTGTTCTCTGTCTGAATGCTCCACGGTCTGGGTTCTTTTCTCCAGTGTTCTCTGTCTGAATGCTCCACGGTCTGGGTTCTTTTCTCCAGTGTTCTCTGTCTGAATGATCCACGGTCTGGGTTCTTTTCTCCAGTGTTCTCTGTCTGAATGCTCCACGGTCTGGGTTCTCTTCTCCAGTGTTCTCTGTCTGAATGCTCCACGGTCTGGGTTCTCTTCTCCAGTGTTCTCTGTCTGAATGATCCATGGTCTGGGTTCTCTTCTCCAGTGTTCTCTGTCTCTGTCTGAATGCTCCACGGTCTGGGTTCTCTTCTCCAGTGTTCTCTGTCTGAATGCTCAACGGTCTGGGTTCTTTTCTCCAGTGTTCTCTGTCTGAATGCTCAACGGTCTGGGTTCTTTTCTCCAGTGTTCTCTGTCTGAATGCTCCACGGTCTGGGTTCTCTTCTCCAGTGTTCTCTGTCTGAATGCTCAACGGTCTGGGTTCTTTTCTCCAGTGTTCTCTGTCTGAATGCTCAACGGTCTAGATTCTTTTCTCCCATGTTCTCTGTCTGAATGCTCAACGGTCTGGGTTCTTTTCTCCAGTGTTCTCTGTCTGAATGCTCAACGGTCTAGATTCTTTTCTCCCATGTTCTCTGTCTGAATGCTCCACGGTCTAGATTCTTTTCTCCCATGTTCTCTGTCTGAATGCTCAACGGTCTGGGTTCTTTTCTCCAGTGTTCTCTGTCTGAATGCTCAACGGTCTGGGTTCTTTTCTCCAGTGTTCTCTGTCTGAATGCTCAACGGTCTGGGTTCTTTTCTCCAGTGTTCTCTGTCTGAATGCTCCACGGTCTGGGTTCTTTTCTCCAGTGTTCTCTGTCTGAATGCTCCACGGTCTGGGTTCTTTTCTCCAGTGTTCTCTGTCTGAATGCTCCACGGTCTGGGTTCTTTTCTCCAGTGTTCTCTGTCTGAATGCTCCACGGTCTGGGTTCTTTTCTCCAGTGTTCTCTGTCTGAATGCTCCACGGTCTGGGTTCTTTTCTCCAGTGTTCTCTGTCTGAATGCTCCACGGTCTGGGTTCTTTTCTCCAGTGTTCTCTGTCTGAATGCTCCACGGTCTGGGTTCTTTTCTCCAGTGTTCTCTGTCTGAATGCTCCACGGTCTAGATTCTTTTCTCCAGTGTTCTCTGTCTGAATGCTCCACGGTCTGGGTTCTCTTCTCCAGTGTTCTCTGTCTGAATGCTCCACGGTCTGGGTTCTCTTCTCCAGTGTTCTCTGTCTGAATGCTCCACGGTCTGGGTTCTCTTCTCCAGTGTTCTCTGTCTGAATGCTCCACGGTCTGGGTTCTCTTCTCCAGTGTTCTCTGTCTCTGTCTGAATGCTCCACGGTCTGGGTTCTCTTCTCCAGTGTTCTCTGTCTGAATGCTCCACGGTCTGGGTTCTCTTCTCCAGTGTTCTCTGTCTCTGTCTGAATGCTCCACGGTCTGGATTCTTTTCTCCAGTGTTCTCTGTCTGAATGCTCCACGGTCTGGGTTCTCTTCTCCAGTGTTCTCTGTCTGAATGCTCCACGGTCTGGGTTCTCTTCTCCAGTGTTCTCTGTCTGAATGCTCCACGGTCTGGGTTCTCTTCTCCAGTGTTCTCTGTCTGAATGCTCCACGGTCTGGGTTCTCTTCTCCAGTGTTCTCTGTCTGAATGCTCCATGGTCTGGGTTCTCTTCTCCAGTGTTCTCTGTCTGAATGCTCCATGGTCTGGGTTCTCTTCTCCAGTGTTCTCTGTCTGAATGCTCCACGGTCTGGGTTCTTTTCTCCATGTTCTCTGTCTGAATGCTCCATGGTCTGGGTTCTCTTCTCCAGTGTTCTCTGTCTCTGTCTGAATGCTCCACGGTCTAGATTCTTTTCTCCAGTGTTCTCTGTCTGAATGCTCCATGGTCTGGGTTCTCTTCTCCAGTGTTCTCTGTCTGAATGCTCCATGGTCTGGGTTCTCTTCTCCAGTGTTCTCTGTCTCTGTCTGAATGCTCCACGGTCTAGATTCTTTTCTCCAGTGTTCTCTGTCTGAATGCTCCATGGTCTGGGTTCTCTTCTCCAGTGTTCTCTGTCTGAATGCTCCATGGTCTGGGTTCTCTTCTCCAGTGTTCTCTGTCTGAATGCTCCATGGTCTGGGTTCTCTTCTCCAGTGTTCTCTGTCTGAATGCTCCATGGTCTAGATTCTCTTCTCCAGTGTTCTCTGTCTGAATGCTCCATGGTCTAGGTTCTCTTCTCCAGTGTTCTCTGTCTGAATGCTCCATGGTCTGGGTTCTCTTCTCCAGTGTTCTCTGTCTGAATGCTCCATGGTCTGGGTTCTCTTCTCCAGTGTTCTCTGTCTGAATGCTCCATGGTCTGGGTTCTCTTCTCCAGTGTTCTCTGTCTGAATGCTCCACGGTCTGGGTTCTCTTCTCCAGTGTTCTCTGTCTGAATGCTCCATGGTCTAGATTCTCTTCTCCAGTGTTCTCTGTCTGAATGCTCCATGGTCTGGTTCTCTTCTCCAGTGTTCTCTGTCTGAATGCTCCATGGTCTGGGTTCTCTTCTCCAGTGTTCTCTGTCTGAATGATCCATGGTCTGGGTTCTCTTCTCCAGTGTTCTCTGTCTGAATGCTCCATGGTCTGGGTTCTCTTCTCCAGTGTTCTCTGTCTGAATGCTCCACGGTCTGGGTTCTCTTCTCCAGTGTTCTCTGTCTGAATGCTCCATGGTCTGGGTTCTCTTCTCCAGTGTTCTCTGTCTGAATGCTCCATGGTCTGGGTTCTCTTCTCCAGTGTTCTCTGTCTGAATGCTCCATGGTCTGGGTTCTCTTCTCCAGTGTTCTCTGTCTGAATGCTCCATGGTCTAGATTCTCTTCTCCAGTGTTCTCTGTCTGAATGCTCCATGGTCTGGGTTCTCTTCTCCAGTGTTCTCTGTCTGAATGCTCCACGGTCTGGGTTCTCTTCTCCAGTGTTCTCTGTCTGAATGCTCCATGGTCTGGGTTCTCTTCTCCAGTGTTCTCTGTCTGAATGCTCCACGGTCTGGGTTCTCTTCTCCAGTGTTCTCTGTCTGAATGCTCCACGGTCTGGGTTCTCTTCTCCAGTGTTCTCTGTCTGAATGCTCCACGGTCTGGGTTCTCTTCTCCAGTGTTCTCTGTCTGAATGCTCCACGGTCTAGATTCTCTTCTCCAGTGTTCTCTGTCTGAATGCTCCATGGTCTGGGTTCTCTTCTCCAGTGTTCTCTGTCTGAATGCTCCACGGTCTGGGTTCTCTTCTCCAGTGTTCTCTGTCTGAATGCTCCATGGTCTGGGTTCTCTTCTCCAGTGTTCTCTGTCTGAATGCTCCACGGTCTAGATTCTTTTCTCCAGTGTTCTCTGTCTGAATGCTCCACGGTCTAGATTCTTTTCTCCAGTGTTCTCTGTCTGAATGCTCCACGGTCTAGATTCTCTTCTCCAGTGTTCTCTGTCTGAATGCTCCACGGTCTGGGTTCTCTTCTCCAGTGTTCTCTGTCTGAATGCTCCATGGTCTGGGTTCTCTTCTCCAGTGTTCTCTGTCTGAATGCTCCACGGTCTGGGTTCTCTTCTCCAGTGTTCTCTGTCTGAATGCTCCATGGTCTGGGTTCTCTTCTCCAGTGTTCTCTGTCTGAATGCTCCATGGTCTGGGTTCTCTTCTCCAGTGTTCTCTGTCTGAATGCTCCATGGTCTGGGTTCTCTTCTCCAGTGTTCTCTGTCTGAATGCTCCACGGTCTGGGTTCTCTTCTCCAGTGTTCTCTGTCTGAATGCTCCATGGTCTGGGTTCTCTTCTCCAGTGTTCTCTGTCTGAATGCTCCACGGTCTGGGTTCTCTTCTCCAGTGTTCTCTGTCTGAATGCTCCACGGTCTGGGTTCTTTTCTCCCATGTTCTCTGTCTGAATGCTCCATGGTCTGGGTTCTTTTCTCCCATGTTCTCTGTCTGAATGCTCCATGGTCTGGGTTCTTTTCTCCCATGTTCTCTGTCTGAATGCTCCATGGTCTGGGTTCTCTTCTCCAGTGTTCTCTGTCTGAATGCTCCACGGTCTGGGTTCTTTTCTCCCATGTTCTCTGTCTGAATGCTCCATGGTCTGGGTTCTCTTCTCCAGTGTTCTCTGTCTGAATGCTCCACGGTCTGGGTTCTTTTCTCCCATGTTCTCTGTCTGAATGCTCCACGGTCTGGGTTCTCTTCTCCAGTGTTCTCTGTCTGAATGCTCCACGGTCTGGGTTCTTTTCTCCCATGTTCTCTGTCTGAATGCTCCATGGTCTGGGTTCTCTTCTCCAGTGTTCTCTGTCTGAATGCTCCACGGTCTGGGTTCTTTTCTCCAGTGTTCTCTGTCTGAATGCTCCACGGTCTGGGTTCTCGTCTGGTGTTCTCTGTCTGAATGCTCCACGGTCTGGGTTCTCGTCTCCAGTGTTCTCTGTCTGAATGCTCCATGGTCTGGGAGTCTCCAGTGTTCTCTGTCTGAATGCTCCACGGTCTGGGTTCTCTTCTCCAGTGTTCTCTGTCTGAATGCTCCATGGTCTGGGTTCTTTTCTCCAGTGTTCTCTGTCTGAATGCTCCATGGTCTGGGTTCTCTGTCTCTGTCTCACATTCTTCTTATTATTTTCTCTCTCTCTCCTTTATGTGTGCTGAGTGTATGATGATGGAGAAACAGATATGGAGAGAGAGAGAGAGATAGCTGTAGGAGTCAATGGGACAGTAATGGTGGTTGGGAGTTAATGGGACAGTAATGGTGGTTGGGAGAGCTGTAGGAGTCAATGGGACAGTAATGGTGGTTGGGAGAGTTGTAGGAGTCAATGGGACAGTAATGGTGGTTGGGAGAGTTGTAGGAGTCAATGGGACAGTAATGGTGGTTGGGAGAGTTGTAGGAGTCAATGGGACAGTAATGGTGGTTGGGAGAGTTGTAGGAGTCAATGGGACAGTAATGGTGGTTGGGAGAGTTGTAGGAGTCAATGGGACAGTAATGGTGGTTGGGAGAGTTGTAGGAGTCAATGGGACAGTAATGGTGGTTGGGAGAGTTGTAGGAGTCAATGGGACAGTAATGGTGGTTGGGAGAGTTGTAGGAGTCAATGGGACAGTAATGGTGGTTGGGAGAGCTGTAGGAGTCAATGGGACAGTAATGGTGGTTGGGAGAGTTGTGGGAGTCAATGGGACAGTAATGGTGGTTGGGAGTTAATGGGACAGTAATGGTGGTTGGGAGAGCTGTGGGAGTCAATGGGACAGTAATGGTGGTTGGGAGAGTTGTAGGAGTCAATGGGACAGTAATGGTGGTTGGGAGAGTTGTAGGAGTCAATGGGACAGTAATGGTGGTTGGGAGAGCTGTAGGAGTCAATGGGACAGTAATGGTGGTTGGGAGTCAATGGGACAGTAATGGTGGTTGGGAGTCAATGGGACAGTAATGGTGGCTGGGAGAGCTGTAGGAGTCAATGGGACAGTAATGGTGGTTGGGACAGTAATGGTGGTTGGGAGTCAATGGGACAGTAATGGTGGTTGGGAGAGCTGTAGGAGTCAATGGGACAGTAATGGTGGTTGGGAGAGCTGTAGGAGTCAATGGGACAGTAATGGTGGTTGGGAGAGCTGTAGGAGTCAATGGGACAGTAATGGTGGTTGGGAGAGCTGTAGGAGTCAATGGGACAGTAATGGTGGTTGGGAGAGTTGTAGGAGTCAATGGGACAGTAATGGTGGTTGGGAGAGCTGTAGGAGTCAATGGGACAGTAATGGTGGTTGGGAGTCAATGGGACAGTAATGGTGGTTGGGAGTCAATGGGACAGTAATGGTGGTTGGGAGTCAATGGGACAGTAATGGTGGTTGGGAGAGCTGTAGGAGTCAATGGGACAGTAATGGTGGTTGGGAGTCAATGGGACAGTAGTGGTGGCTGGGAGAGCTGTAGGAGTCAATGGGACAGTAATGGTGGTTGGGAGAGCTGTAGGAGTCAATGGGACAGTAATGGTGGTTGGGAGTCAATGGGACAGTAATGGTGGCTGGGAGAGCTGTAGGAGTCAATGGGACAGTAATGGTGGTTGGGAGAGCTGTAGGAGTCAATGGGACAGTAATGGTGGTTGGGAGTCAATGGGACAGTAATGGTGGTTGGGAGAGCTGTAGGAGTCAATGGGACAGTAATGGTGGTTGGGAGAGCTGTAGGAGTCAATGGGACAGTAATGGTGGTTGGGAGAGCTGTAGGAGTCAATGGGACAGTAATGGTGGTTGGGAGAGCTGTAGGAGTCAATGTGACATGACAGTTCAATTTTGGGGTATTGTGTGTAGATTGAATGAGAACAAAAAGACTGTTACGTTCCCCAGTTTCTATTTTGTAGTTTGTGTATTTGAGTGTGTGTTCCTGAAATCCCCCAAGCAGCTGATTGGTCGACTCCACGGCTAACTGGAGCTGACCCCGCCCCCTCGTCACGTTACAGCTGTATCACATTAGACTCCTTCTCCAGTTATAAAAGCCAGTGTTCTGTTGTTCAGGAGAGAGATCATTGCTGGGAGGTCATTGCAGAAAGATATGGCTGGGAGGTCATTGCTGGGAGGTCATTGCTGGGAGGTCATTGCTGGGAGGTCATTGCAGAAAGATATGGCTGGGAGGTCATTGCTGGGAGGTCATTGCTGGGAGGTCATTGCTGGGAGGTCATTGCTGGAAGGTCATTGCTGGGAGGTCATTGCTGTGAGGTAATTGCTGGGAGGTCATTGCAGAAAGAGATGGCTGGGAGGTCATTGCTGGGAGGTCATTGCAGAAAGAGATGGCTGGGAGGTCATTGCTGGGAGGTCATTGCAGAAAGAGATGGCTGGGAGGTCATTGCTGGGAGGTAATTGCTGGGAGGTCATTGCAGAAAGAGATGGCTGGGAGGTCATTGCTGGGAGGTCATTGCAGAAAGAGATGGCTGGGAGGTCATTGCTGGGAGGTCATTGCAGAAAGAGATGGCTGGGAGGTCATTGCTGGGAGGTCATTGCAGAAAGAGATGGCTGGGAGGTCATTGCTGGGAGGTCATTGCTGGGAGGTCATTGCAGAAAGAGATGGCTGGGAGGTCATTGCTGGGAGGTCATTGCAGAAAGAGATGGCTGGGAGGTCATTGCAGAAAGAGATGGTTGTGAGGTCATTGCTGTGAGGTCATTGCTGGGAGGTCATTGCAGAAAGAGATGGCTGGGAGGTCATTGCTGGGAGGTCATTGCTGGGAGGTCATTGCTGGGAGGTCATTGCAGAAAGATGATTGCTGAGAGAGAAGGCTGATGGCCGATGGTTATAGCATAATGTAGTTGTAGATGGGAGCAGCTTTGGTATGTTCTGTGTGAGTTTGTTGCTCAGTCAGATAGAGCATATTTGATGTCCTGTTTTTCTCAGTTTGTTTGTGAAAATGGTTTAATATTCTGTTTAATTAGTTCCCAGGGGGGAAGGCACCTAGGGAGTGTTTAGGCAAGAGGCCCGCGGGCATACATATACCCCTAGTATATTCACTGTCTAGGCACACTAGGTAAGACCTGGGTGGACCACCCCCTGTATTTTGGTTAGTGCACCAGGTGGTGCTAGTTAACTAAGTAGTGGTTAGGCAGGTAAGGTAGGAGAGGTTAGATAAGTAGTGGGTAGGCAGGTAAGATAGGAGAGGGGGGGGGGGCTTTGAAATTTACTTTCTTTGCTTTGGTTCCGTCCAGCCCCTTTTCCCCATATTACCGTGTGATGGAATATATTCCTTGTAAACGGCGCCACTCTCTCTGCCTTTGTCATCCTTACTCACACCTACAGTCCATACCACTTTCACTTCACGGGGAGTTGAGTTGTAGCAGGGTGTTGCGTTCCCTCTTGATAACAAATACAATTTAATCCATTTTAGAATAAGGCTGTAACGTAACAGAATGTGAAAACCGTCAAGCGGTCGGAATATAGATTTAAATGCATTTAGAAGAAACATCTAGTTAATAGAAAAAATGTGGCCCTCAACTTGTGACCAGGAAGTACAAATGTACCTCGATTGGCAGACATTACCAAGCTACAGCCATGTCTATCAGGCAAATATTTGTCTAGTAAAACCAGATCATCAGTTTCAGAAATTTAAAGTAAATAATTGTACTATTGTTTCTCCTCACAGTTGGTAAACTTAGTGTCACGCCCCGACATGAGAGAGCCTTTTTATCTCTATTTTGATTTGGTCAGGGTGTGATTTGGGTGGGCATTCTATGTTCTGTTTTCTATGTTTTGGTATTTCTATGTTTTGTCTCTGATTGGGAATCATACTTAGGCAGCCTTTTTTCCCTTTTGTCATTGTGGGAAATTGTCTTTGTTAGTGGCACTATAGCCCTCGTAAGCTTCACGGTCATTTTGTTAGTTATTTCTTGTTTTGTTGGCGACATTTGAACAAATTAAAAGAAAATGTACGCTCACCACGCTGCACCTTGGTCTCATTCTGACGACGGCAGTGACACTTAGCTAGCTGGATAGCCGTGACACTTAGCTAGCTGGATAGCTGTGACACTTAGCTAGCTGGATAGCCGTGACACTTAGCTAGCTGGATAGCTGTGACACTTAGCTAGCTGGATAGCCGTGACACTTAGCTAGCTGGATAGCAGTGACACTTAGCTAGCTGGATAGCCAATAATACATTTTTATTTACACTTGTTTTGGAATCTTAACTTTGTCTTGCCTAGAATATTGTGAGATATCGTCATAATCATGACCAATATGTCAACCCTCATCTTGTGTGCAACTTAATAAGATAGCTAGTAAAACAAGTTAGGTTTTCAGTGATTGATGTTACACATGTTTGCTGACAAGTAACAAAACGCAGGGCTTGGCGCAAGCTAGCAGGTGTCAGGCAGTGGTGTAAATACAGTATTCAATGTGTCATGCTTATTGTCATACTTGAGTAAAAGTAAAGATACCATAACAGAATGATTAAACTTAAAAGTCAAACAGTAAAATACTACTTCAGTAAAAGTCTAAAAGTATTTGGTTTTAAATATACTTAAGTATCAAAAGTAAATGTAATTACAAAAATATACTTAAGTTGTAAAAATCATTTCAAATTGCTTATATTAAACAAACTAGATTGTATAATTTTATTGTTGTAAATTGTTTTTGCACAGCCAGTGGCAAAATCCAACACTCAGACATAATTGACAAAATAAGCATTTGTGTTTTG